>NC_054384.1:79698179-79998179 GCF_017654675.1 Xenopus laevis | reverse complement strand
AATATATCAAATCCCCCACGCAACATTTATGTTTCATTGCTTTTTATTAAGAAGAGACTTGTGCGCTGACAGTGTGAGGGGTTCATTTGTAAAAGCAGTGTATCAAAATATTAAAATAAACATTTATACACATGAAATTACCCATAGCTTGTGATCTTTTCCATTTTATTCTTCTCCCCACAAAAGTAAATACCAGTGTGAAGCAGGTTTATTAAAATGATCCTGCAGTTTAGAGGGACGGGTTTTTATAAATACAGTTTCACATGAAATCAGAATCCTTTTATGCAAAGAGGCCGTTTAAATGGCATTTAATTTTAGATCCATTTATTTTCTTACAGGTCCATGATATGATATCATATGACCATTATATGAACATAAAGGGGCCCATTTACTTAGCTCGAGTGAAGGAATAGAGGGAAAAAAACTTCGAATTTCGAATGGTTTTTTTGGCTACTTCGACCATCGAATGGGCTACTTCGACTACGACTTTGACTTCGAATCGAACGATTCGAACTAAAAATCATTCGACTATTCAACCATTCGATAGTCGAAGTACTGTCTCTTTAAAAAAAAACTTCGACCCACTAGTTCGCCACCTAAAAGCTACCGAAGTCAATGTTAGCCTATGGGGAAGGTCCCCATAGGCTCTCTAAGCTTTTTTGGGTCGAAGAAAAATCGTTCGATCGATGGATTAAAATCGTTTGAATCGAACGTTTCGAAGGATTTAATCATTCAATCGAACGAATAGCGCTAAATCCTTCCACTTCGATATTTGAAGTCGAAGGATTTAACTTCGACAGTCGAATATCGAGGGTTAATTAACCCTCGATATTCGACCTTAAGTAAATTTGCCCCAAAGTGTTCTGAACATATGATTAATGCATTGCCAGTGCCATGTACATTTTTTATTATATTTTTAGTTAACAAATGCATCCAGGTAGATTGTTTTGAAAGTACAGGTATAGGACCAGTTATCCAGAATTATTAGTACCTGGGGTATTCCGGATAAGGGGTCTTTATGTATTTTGGATCTCCATACCTTAAGTCTACTAAAAATCATTTATTTACATTACATTAATTATAACATTATTGGTTTGACTTTAAAATTATTAATTATATATTAGTTGGGGTCAAGTACAAGGTACTGTTCTATTATTACAAGGAAAAAGCAAATCATTTTTAAGAACTTTAATTACTTGATTAAAAGGGAGTCTTTGTGGGAGATGAACTTCCAGTAATTCAGAGCTTTCAGAATAGTGGGTTTGCTACAAAAGATTACAACACCTTCAAGTACTTTTTAAAAGTGTGCAATTAAAATCTGCAATGCAATAACAGTTAAAGGAAGAATATTACAATGTGAACTAGTTTTTCTCTTTGTGGCTTTTATTACATTCTCCCGTTGGAGTAAGGAAAAATTTTCCTCCTGAGGCAAGTGAAGAGGCTTTGCTAAAGGGTCAGGGCACATAGGCAGATTCAGGGAGATTAGTTGCCCGGTGACAAATCTCCTCTTCTTTAGGGGGACTAATCTGCTAGAACTGCCTCCCCTGCCATCCCGCCGGCTAAAATGTAAATCACTAGGCGCAATTTGTTTTCCAAAGTCGCCCGAAGTTTCCTCATGAGGCAGGGGAGGCAGTTCAGGGAGATTAGTCGCCCTGAAGAAGAGGAGATTTGGTCGATATTCGACCCTATGTAAATCTGCCCCTCAGTATAGGAAGAAATCACACCTGTAATCACACCTGAAGTAACTATGGAGTTATATGCCCAAATGTATTGTAGTTCAGAAAAAAAATCCTCAGAATATAAACAAAAATACTTTTAGGAGAAGTGTAGAATTCCATTGCACCCACCACTAACTTTACTATTAATCTCTGCATCCATTGTAAATAAGTGCAATAAGTGCGTCCAATCAGGAACAGTGAAAGGCACTCAAAATGGAGCCTCTTGGGTAAAAGCAGGTAAAAACCTGCTTATTCTATAGGGAACATGAGAGTCATTTCTAGTGAGTTTTCAATCTTAAAAAATTTCTATTTCTAGATTGAAATGCTTCTCCTAACCATAGTTTTACAATGCAGATGGCTATTAGTCAGAATATATTTTGTACCGGTTGTCAGAAAACCAAGAAAAGAATCACGGGCTGGACAAAATTAAGCTGACACAGTTTACAATTACTAACTACAGATTTATACAAAATTATATGATTTTGAAATGCCATATTTTATATAATGACCATATTGCACCAGCCTAAAGTTCCAACATCTCAATAGCAGCAATGATCCAGGACTTCAAACTTGTCACAGGGGGTCACCATCTTGGAAAGTGTCTGTGACACTCACATGCTCAGTGGGCTCTGAGCCGCTGTTGAGAAGCTAAGCTTAGGGCTCGTCACAATCAGAACAATCAGAAAATGAGGTTGGTCTGTAATATAAACTGATGCTACAGGGCTGATTATTATATTATGATGCTAGTTGCACTGCTAGTTGCACTGCCATGTAGTAATTACCTGTATCAATTACTAGTTAGTTAGTTAACTAGTTAGTTAATTACTATTATTGTGATATTTATATTCTATATGTACTGTATATTGTGAGTCGGACCCTTAGCTCATTAAGTGACAGCAGCACAGAGCATGTGCAGTGAATCAGCAGAAAAGAGGATGGGGAACTACTGGGGCATCTTTGGAGACACAAGTACTTTACTTTTAGGACTCACAGAAAACATATCTAGAAAAAACAAAAATATATATATATATATATATATACAGTTCACCAGAGTGAGGGGCGCTGGCTGCACTTTGCTTGAATTTGCTTGGATTCTGGGAAAAGTGCATTAGTGTAAAGGGCAAGAGAGTCCTGTAGTTAAAGCCTGACATAGGCAAGTGGTAAACATGGTGCTTCTCACTGCATTGTACCCCCAGTGCTCTCTATCTGCAGGAAGCAACATGTTAAACAATGTACAAAGCCCAATTAACTAGGCAATCGGCAATCTGCTTAGCACTTAGTAAATAAGGCCATAAGATCAGCATTTCTTCTAGAACAAAATCTACTCATACCTACTCATACCTACTCATACCTTCTGAAGCTACTTTTCTGAATTATTTCTTCTTGCATTTCGTGACATACCGTATATACTCGAGTATAAGCCGAGTTTTTCAGCCCCCAAAATATGCTGAAAAACTCTACCTCGGTTTATACTCGGGTCAAGCGCAAATAGTCGCCGGCGTCTAAGAATAGTCGCCGGCGCCCAAGAATGGTCGCGGGCATCCAAAAACGAGACGCCGGCACCTCCAATGGGAGCAGAAACCCTCAATTTTTTGACTGAAACTTACCAGAAGCTGCTGCATTTCTCACCCTCGGCTTATACTCGAGTCAATAAGCTTTCCCAGTTTTTGAAGGTAAAATTAGGTACCTCGGCTTATACTCGGGACAGCTTATACTCGAGTATATACGGTACCTCAATATGCCTTCATAACCTGTCCCTTCACACAGCTGCAGTCTCTTTGTTCCTAGTATATTTTGTTTCTCTCCTAAATCTCTTCCTCTTGTCGTGTTGTTAAAAGTTGTCTATAATAAAAAGCTAGTTATTTAGAAATGGTTAGGAGCTAGCCTAAAGCACAGAGCACAGCATTGGCCCAGGCACACGTTTTGGTTAAATGAAAAACGTGGGTGGGATTTTTGCTCTAGCACTTATGTTTTAGGCTTTTGTATATAATCCCTGCAATGTTCTCCTTGTGTCTCTCTTTTTGTGTTGGCTAAAAGTAGTAGTTGGCACCGTAGAGCAGTATTTTTTTCTTTTAAGAAAATTGATGAGATGTTTTTTTTCATGTATGCACTTGCAAGGATAATATATGGGCAATTCTATCTACTGCATTTATATTAAGCACCCCGCATTTAAACAAAACACCCTTCAAGTCTTTGCATTATTTATTAATATCAATTATTTATTTTGAAGTGGGAAGTCAAAGAATAAATATGTTGCCTGGAGTTCTTCATATTTCTAAGAAATCTTGCTCTGTTATTATGATGAAGGTTACACAAGCCGGGTACATGTAAATATGCATGTGGCATATTGATTCACTTGCCTGTGAGTCTATTTTTTAAAATGATGGTTGTTTTAAAGTCTTGGTTTTGTCTAATAGTTATTCAGTGAGTTTATTTTTAGAGTATTACACACTTCTATTGGCAAGAATTTTTTTTGTCCTGCAGCTGATGAGCTTCCCAGACTGAGCCTACATTTCCATCTAAGAAGAAATAGAGGTGTTATTACATTATACAGTCCTATGTACCTTCCATCCTACTAGTTGCCATGTCATGGGTTTCCTTCTGGATCTGCTGTTCCTGACAGAGTTTCCTTAGCTAAGATGCTCAATGTAACCCTAAGGGGAAGCAATCTTACAACACACATTTTAATATTAATGGAAGAATGCTAAGGCTGTAAATTTAAAGGCAAATAGTAGCTAAAAATTGTGACACAACTTTGGATAAAACTAGTGCTTGCCATTTAATAGCAGTATATTACTTTAATACAATTAAATACAAGGTAAAAAAAAGAGCTATGTTTTCCAAATAAAGTAGGGATTACCATGACTTTGTTACCCTGGTGGTACTTAGATCAGACTTTTTTGTTTAACAGGTATCACTACTGTACTCACCATGACATCTCTGACGGTTAGCGATCGATCCTCTCTGCCAAGGGCATCTGCCGTTAAAGATCTGGATGTCTATTTTCTGATATGCTATGTATTTGTATTTGCTACCCTGGTGGAATATGCTTTTGCTCACTACAGTGCAGATTAAATAAAAAAGGAGAAAGCAAAGACTAAAGCCAGCAAGGAGAACCATCAGGTTAGAATAAATTGCAATAGACCACCCTCTGTAGTGCTTACCATGTACAGTAGTGCTTATAAATGACTTTTTTCGTGTTTTTCTTTCTTTCTTTCTTTTCTATTCTATTGGTCAGTTAGGTATCTAATTATATATGTAGTGCATGAATGCAACTTTAAACAATTCTTAAGCAAAGGAGCTTGCACACTGTACATTTTGTGTCCATACATTTTTTTGTCCATTATTCATTTTCAAACACTGTATGAAACTGTTTTTAACCACTTGGGGCATTACTATCAGTCTCAATAACAGGGACACACACATTGCTGACATGGAGTCCATGTCATACTTTAAAGAAATTTAGAACTTTTGCAACAAAAATGTATTATAGGTGGTGAAATCTTTAGGCTTAAAGGAGAAGGAAAGCTACTAAGGCAGTTTATTGCCAATAGATTAGCCACTACAGTACAAGCTAGAACACCATTTCTATTCTTTAGAATGCTTTACCATACCTGAGTAAACAGCTCTAGACACTGTCTAGCAGCTGCCATTTTAGATTGCTATGATATCACTTCCTGCCTGAGTCTCTCCCTGCTCACTCATAGCTCAGATTACAGCAGGGAGGGGAGGGGGAGGAGGGAAAAGGGAGGGGGAAAGGGAGAGAGGAGCAAACTGAGCATGCTCTTGCCCAGGGCAATGAGGTTTAAGCTGAATGCAGGAAGTCTGATACAGAAGCCCATGAGTACACAATAGAAGGAAAGAAATGCAGTGTTTCTTTTGACAGTGGACTCAGAGCAGCATTACTTTGAGGGTTTACTGGTGTATTCATATAGACCTTTCTGATAAAGCTTGCTTAGTTTTAGCCTTTCCTTCTCCTTTAATATATATATTGGGAATTGCCCTGCAGAAATAGCTTTGCAGATGTTTTACATGTTTAGGGTTTAAGAAGGAAATTGTCTATATTACCTTCAACTCCATTATATAAAACACATGCCCAAACCATGTAGTGTCTACCAAAGTAATTCACAATGAGAGCTTAGTAGTGTACATTGTCGTGGTAAATTAAGATGAGTCTGGATGTAAGGGCTAGAGCACTCAGGGTCACAAAGTCATGGCCCTTGGTGTTTATTCAATAAGTACTTGCATCCACCGTCTAGCAGTGCTCTGCACCTAATACCAGCACTTGTGCGTCTGGCTTACAAGTTAGTAACCTACCTGCCTCCCCTGCCTGACAGGCAGCTCTGTATTCATGCCGATAGTCCTTGTCCTTGAACACCTTTCTGGAGTGACCCGCACAGGTAAGCACTGCGTATCTTGACAGCGCTATATAAATGATGATGATGATGATGGCCGGGTCCGGTATTACAAATTTACTGTCAATGTATTAGCCGGTTAATTTGTAATCGCTATTGTTCCGCCCCTGGCCTCAGATCCGCCCCGCTCCCCTAATCACCCAATCTAAGGGCTGCAGTCCCTTCCTGGCGAAACTCTGTGACTCCGCCCCTGAAATGTCATAATCCCGCCCCATAACCATTATAACCCCGTCCCCTCTACGTCACTGGTTGGTAGGGCCAGATCTAAAAGGTGGCAACCCGATCCATAGGGCAGGGTACAAAGTATGTAAAGCATGTTGGCTAGCAGCTGCTTTTTGCATCCTGGCCTAGTGTGTGATAAATGATCCCTTATATATTTTATTCAGAGATAAAAATCCATATTTGATTTTATCAGAAGAAAAATGAATAAAACTTACTCTCGTCTACTTACAACTACCCTGAATGTTTTTATGCCATCATTTATTTTATTACAGTGGCAATGAAAGAAGGACAGCATGCCATTGTTCTACTTTCCCCTTCAATATTAGGAATCGATCAAGGTTTAACCCTTATCAACAAACACCACTTTGCCACCCAAAATGAAGCCAGGTTGGTAGGAATGGGGAAAGACAAACTACAGATCTGCCATGAATCTAAAGAAGGGAAGCAAAGCTGATTGAAATGAACACTGAGGCCTATTGAGGCAGACACATTTGACGTTTATTACAGAACTATTTTCCCAGCAGCATTTGCAGCCGTCAATATTATCTACTGGGTATCTTACACAAAATGAAGCAATAAAATGTCTCGGTTGCACTCAGTCTGGCTCTATGGAACGTGAACTCAAAGGGAAACAATTTAGTTTAAGAAACTGCAAAACTGTTTCAAATATATTTATTGTAGATGGATAAAAAGTGAGAGCATGCAGTGAGCCCCAAATATTACATTTCAGCATACTTGACATACTCTGCTTCCTTTTTGCTTTCAGTTCCCAGATGTTGCCTTTGTGATAAACAGCATGTCCTTTATAACAAAGTGTTCCCACTCAAGCTCAGCAGCACAATAACTCCTATCTCATAGAATAAGCCTTAAGAGTAATTGTACACAACAATTAGATGACGCTCAAGTTTGCTTATCCCAGCTTTTTATAATAGCAGCGAATCCCGGGGGAATTTGTTCTTAGTGTGTTTTTGTGCTATTAAATGCTTTTGAAGACATGTGGGTTAATGATTCACTGAGATTTCTGTTATATCTGGAATGAAACCATCTTAATATTTTCTAACTGCTTCGGAACAGATTTGTTTTAGATCCCTGTATGTTTAAAGGGGTTGTTCACCTTTGAGATAACTTTTAGTATGACGTAGAGAGTGATCTGAAACAATTTGCAATTGGTTTTCATTTCTTATTATTTGAGGTTTTTGAGTTATTTAGCTTTTTATTCAGCTTCTCTCCAGCTTGCCGTTTAAGCAATCTGGTTGCTAGGGTCCAAATTTCTCCTACATTTATTTAACTGAATCCTGCTTATGAAAAAAAAAATATCATGACTAATTGCCATTATACTTGTTTGAATATCTAATTAATAATTTAAGTACTGTAGATGGGTTAAAAAAAAGATTTCTACATAGGGCCTGAAAAGACATGGGGGTCATTTATCAACACTGGGCAAATTTGCCCATGGGCAGTAACCCATGGCAACCAATCAGATTGCTGCATTCACTGTTCTACTTGCAGCTGACTTTTAAAAGCTAATCGCTGATTGGTTGCTATAGGTAACTGCCCATGGGCAAATTTGCCCAGTGTTGATAAATGAGCCCCACTGTGGTATTATTCTCAGTTCAGAGTTCCACCGAACTCTATCTTCTGGCAAATGCATACTCTCTGTCACTATTTAGAATACAATTTGATAATAATCATTCTCAAATTAATATTTTATTGTGACGTTGATTGATCACCTAGCATTAGTGTGTATACATTATGTTATTATTTTAAATTTATTCTATAGATAAGGAGGCCGATCATCAGCTGGGATGAGTAGAATATATCATTTATATATATATTATATTACGTATTACTCATGTTGCGTTCATAAGGGGATTGCAATGTATTCTGTGTTTGTTGGATCCCAGCAAAGGTGATAAAGATATTATTATCTCAACCATCTGCATGAATGCACATCGATCGAATAGGTCCGTATTCGGCCGAATTTGAATCTTACGAATCGAAGTATTAGCGCATTCGATCAGATTTGAATCAAAGTTTTTCCCAAAAAAAATAGATTTTTCAAAGTCCACCAATTGACTCCAAATGGGTTCTAGGAGGTCCCCCATAGGCTCATTTATCAACACTGGGCACTGTCTTTTTAAAAATTCAACTTCGACCATAAATGGGCCTCACTGTCTTTTTAAAAATTCAACTTCGACCATTCGCCATCTAAAACCTGCCGAATTGCTGTTTGCTAGATGAGATTCCTATAGCAACTAATCAGTGATTAGCTTTTTGAACCCAGCTGCAAGTAAGACAATGAATGCAGCAATCTGATTGGTTGCCATGGGTTATTGCCCATAGGCAAATGTCCCCAGTGTTGATAAATGACCCCCAGTATATGACAAATTTCGATATTCTAATTTTCTAATTTTTTTCAAATTCGAATCAAATTTGGACTGTACCCTATTCGAAGTACACAAAAAAGAATTCACCTCGACCTTTGATAAATCTGCCCCTTAGTGTTTGTAATATTATTTCCTCTAGTGCATGGGCCTAATCACCAGTTAATGGAAGTTGTTTAATGCCTTCATTGCTGATCAGGTAATTACTGGGTGCAAACTGTAGAAGCCAGAAGAATTCAGATCTCTCATTGGTGGATTTGAATATCTAATTAATACAGTCTGTTGCCAATGGAGGGTAGAAGGGGAGAGTGGCAGTAAAATTTCTCTAACTTTTACTAATCAGGATACATAGAAAAAGTGCTTTAATAGACACAAGGGAAAAAAAGGTATAAAATGATTCTGAAATGTTAAGGACTAAGGCACATCTGACATTTTGACCATTAGTGGTTTCAGAAAGAAAGTCCTGCCCCTACACTGCCTCCTATTTAAAAGAATGGTAACATCAGAATGGGCCAAGAGATACAGATGCCCAAGGTTGACTGCCAACCCCCTCAATTCATTCGCCACCATCCAACTGCTCACTGCCAGGTCCCTATCTTACATAATTACATTCATTGGATGGGAAAAAATGCCAAAGTCTATCAAGTTCAACCCCATACACACATACACTCATATGTATATAAACTATATATTCAGATACCTGTATTAAATAGGTGTAGATCTTTAGATCAAAATAGCCTATGCTTGTATGCTTGTTAAAAAAAGCTTAACTAAAGAAGTAGGGCAGTAGACGGTGCACATTTAAGGGGCATTTTCTTTCTTTTTCAAACCCTTATTTGCTAGGCCTTCAATAGTTTTTAATTTGTATAAAACACCTGTTCCAACCCCCTCTTGCCTGTGATTCATACAGCAGGCAGAATCACTCCCCACCTTCCTCTTGGCAGCTGCTGAAACAGGTACATATTTATGGACAATATCTTGGCTGCTACTTGCACAGGAAAACAGATGATTTTTGGATTTTTGGCTCCTGCTGGCACAAGTACATATATGGAGGCAATATTGTGGATTTTTTGGCTGATGCTGGCTTAGGTACATCGGGCAATATGGTGCCTGCTGGCACAGGTACACAGATGTTTGGGGCAATATGATTGATTTTTGGCTCCTGGCACAGATACAAATTAGGGGCAATATGATGGATTTTTTTGGCTGCTGCTGGCATAGGTACAGATTGGGGGTAACAATATGATGGATGTTTTGGTTTATGCTGCCACAGGTACGGATTGCATTACACAAGTCCAGGGAACCTTAATAAAGAAAATAGAGTTGTTATTAGGGATGCACCAGATCCAGGATTCGGTTCAGGATTTGGCCAGGATTCGGCTTTTTCAGCAGGATTCTGATTCGGCGGAATCCTTCTGCCTGGCCGAACCAAATCCGAATCCTAATTTGCATATGCAAATTAGAGGTGGGGAGGGAAATCGCATGACTTATTGTCACAAAACAAGGAAGTAAAATATTTTTCCCCTTCCCATTCCTAATTTGCATATGCAAATTAGGGTTCGGATTTGGTTCGGTATTCGGCCAAATCTTTCACTAAGGATTCGGAGGTTCGGCCAAATCCAAAATAGTGGATTCGGTGCATCCCTAGTTGTTATAATGCCCTACACAAGAGCCCACTGTATAGTTTGTGTTCCATATGTTAGAAAATGGGGGGGGGAACCCGGTTACCAAAAAAACATTTTTAAGGACTTTTGAAGGCTATCACTCAGCTTTTTTTTCCACTAAAAATTGAGGAAGTCCTATGCACTCCATTGCACTTCACCTGGCGTCATAGGGCGAAGCAACGCTATCGTCTATCTCCTTCGCTAGGGAAGTGACGCCTGCGCCCGCCAGTAAATCGGCAAAGTAACTAAATGACGTCACGCTGGCGAATCCTCACCAGGGTTTGTCACTTTGCCCTTTAGTAAATGTGGCCCCGTGAATCAGGCACCAAACTGCACGTGCCATTCAAAGGTGAAACTATTTCGATTCGCTAAATGGAGTCCCAGGAGTTGCACCCATCTATGTAATGTTGACACATGGGTGGAATATAAGCATCTCTTAGTACTTTCATTCTATGCACATTATAAATGCCATTAGAAATGCAAACAGTACAAGAGCATAGAGAACACCAGGTGCAAGAATTATGTGTACAAAGTGTAATTTTGTGCCTATTAGTATACAAAGTCAGTGATTGTACCTCGTGTTAACAAAAGAGCCATTACGTTTCATACATTTATCAAAGGTAGGGAAGGGGATAAAGGTTGTAAATAGTGGAGAGTCTAATTAAAAGTCACATTTACAAATCTTTTACTAACCAAAGTCTTCTGTTTTTTAGTTGTCACAGCATTCATGCTTAAAAGGAACAGCACTAACCAAGATAAATTTAGAAATATGGAAACTTGAGGTCACAGGCTAATTGAATTTATTCAGCTCATGGAACTTCAAACAGAGACTGTTATTACTAATTAATATTGTAATTACTTTGTCCAAAGCTACCACCATGTTTTATGAGTGACAATGCATATGTTACTGAAAACTGCAATAATAATAGGAGTCACTGCGACCTGCGTAAATATTTAATGAAATCCTGGGGGACTTCAAGACTCCTTAAAATTTACAGTATTTGGGTTTATTATCCCATATATATCATAGACATAATTTCTTATTTCAGTTGCCCTCTCTACAATATGAGCAATAGAACAATTGTGTGCAAGGGACAGACAGCATCTGACTGTTGTCCTGTACAAAGACTACAAAGGTCTCCAACAGCTAAAATGGCAATAACTGCCCATGTTGTATCACATTATCTGAGATAGTTTGCAATCAGACTTCAGTTTTCAACTGTGTGCCCTTCGGTTCTTCCTTACACCAGCCTGGAATTTAGAATGCTGTTTTATTTGTTTGTATTGATATTACTATATTATAGTACTATTTTAATAATGTATCCTTATTTTTTGACCTCCTTCAATTCAAGTCTGCTATTCAAGTCACTACCCAATAGGATAACAGGAACCCTAAAAACATTGTTAAAGATCAATCCCACATTGTAATAAAAAATGTCACCCTGCTGTAGTTTAGTTTGCGTCGAGGACAGCAACTGAGCATTTATCTCAAATCTTACCCTAACTGGCTCTTGGGCTGGACTCCATAATCCCCAACATTGTTACCAAAATGCCACAAGATTGATGCAGCAGTAACCTTGGCATAATTATTCACTCACAATAATTGGCCTGCAGTCTACCCCCATCTACTATTTCTAATCACCAGTGTTAATGATCCAGTTAAAATGGACAAAATTTGAACACAGATACAGCAGTACTGTGATTTCATTCAGCTCAGCTACAGTATTTGTACTATAATTGGATTTGTCAATCACATCTACTGACTTGTATTACAGAAGGATCATTTCACTTCTACCCTTAGACCAGTGGTCAGCAACCTTTACTATTAAAAGAGCCATTGTGTCCCCTCTTCCACGAAAGAAAAATATTCTGGAGCTGCAAAATATAACACAAGGGATGGGCAAATTTTTTTCGCCTTGTTTCGCCACAGAAATGACACCCGATGGTGTCGCGCGTAAAAAAAAAAAAAAGGCAGGTTATGAGAGCTTTTCTGTGGTTTTTATGTGTTATTACAGTTTTGCTTATGAAGGTAAATTGCCCTTTAAGTTGTGACTCTAAGTTCTTACCTTATTAAAACCATTACTAAAGTATCTTAAAGTATGTTTTGTTAGAAGTTAGAAGCTTAGAAGCTTTGTATCTTTTTCTGGCAGTTCAGTGAAGCAGATCAAAGAAAAACTCGGGACATATCAATACAAATCCGGGACTGCGGGTTGAACTGTCAAAAGCGGGATGAAAAGCCACATGAGGCTCCGGAGCCGCAGGTTGCCTACCCCTGCCTTAGACCAATGTTGTAGTTTTCCACAACCTTAAATTGCAAATTTAGGGCTTTGTAATTTGCATTAAAATAAGGTTACCAGATCTTGTAAAAATCGTGTTAATGCAAAGAAGTTATAGGTAACTAGTTACCTTTAACATTTGCTCTAACTCACATATCATGCTGACATTAAGCTAATATTCTGTTATAAATTGTTTGCAATCCTATTGGAACTGTTTTCATGGTTAATAGGAATACCTTAATTGGTTTTCGAGCATCTTTGTATGACGGTTACATGTTTTTGGGACTACCTATTTACAGTATTGTGTAACCTCTATCAAAGCAAAAACTCAAAGAATGTCATATTTTATGAATGTTTATTTTTGTGAAAAATTTTACAAAAAAAAAGTAAAAAAAAAATTGTGGTAATGAAAATCCATATAAAGGGACCAATAGCAATTCATTTAAATGGCACATGTTGGAATGAGTTCTATGAAACGCAGCCCAGCGAGATCCATATGTTATCCCTGTATTTTCTAATATCTGGTAACCTTACATTAATATGTTTTTTTTTATAAAAAATTTCTTTCTTTGTGTAGATCACTAATGTTTTTGCAGTAAAGGATTATTATTGAAAAGGATGGGTTTTAATTAAGTAAGAAATTGTTTCCAGAGTTAAAGGCAAGTACATTTCCAAGGGAAACTTCTGATTCTTTAAACGGAGACTAAAATATATATATGTGTGTAAATATTTATTTCATTTTTTCACAAGTAGAGTAACCAGAGGCGCGCCAGGCCATGAGGCAAGGAGAGCATTGCCCCACAAGTAACTATGGGTGGCAACAAGCCATTTCTGGTAACTTTAAGAGACAAGGTTTTAAACTCGGCTCTTCTAGTGCAAGAAAGCACAATGGCACTCTCTGCATTAGCGATGCAACCCACTCTAATGCAAGATAAGGTAAGAGTATAGGGGGTCGGCATCACAGGAGACCTCCAGGGCGGCTTAGGGGCCCAAATTGCAGTGATTGTAACCTTGTTACTTTCCAGCCAGATAGGTCAAGATGTTAACCCAAAGGTGAACTTAGTTCATGGAGGTCCCATAATTTGCTTGGGATTTTCTTATCTAAGTGTTTAGACCTTAGCAAGATACACTCCCACAGCCATGGGGACATATATATCATGCCGGAACTAGGGGTAGGCAGAGTAGGCACGCGCCTAGGGCGCAAAGCTGGGGGGGCGGCAGGCACGTCCAATATGGGGGTTAGGAGCAGTCTGTAGCCGGTCGGGAGCGCCCTTGAACAGGTGATCTGCACGCCGGTATATCCCAAAAGGGGCCGCTCTGGCCGCGGCTTGCAAACACTTCAAGGAATAGGAAAGGGACTTCACCGGACAAACTGAGTCATCGCGTGGAAACCATCTTAATAAAATCGTACATGCTTTATTGAGAATCCTTCTAAAATCACAAGCGGGCAGGGGATGTGCTTGACGCGTTTCGTGACCTCTGAGTCACTTCATCAGAAGCATGGCGGCAGGCACGTACCTGCTCTGTCGCCTACCCCGTGTCCGGTCCCGTCTCTCTCAGACTGCAGAGTGTCTTTCACGAAAATGCGCGAACACCATTTCGAGCATGCGCAGTTTCGCGCACACTGAGCCGGCTCTGTGCCCGCCAGGTTGCCTAGGGCGCCTGGCCGGGTAGGCCCAGCTCTGCCTGTACATGTGCCTCCCAATTTGACAAGTGAAATTGGGAGGCACTATTCAGCCTTTAGAACAGGGAAGAATTTATAGCTGTATGTTAATTGGCTGGGGCTAAAAAGCTCCTTGCCTTTTCACTATAGCTCCTGCGTTAGTGGGAAATGTTCCATGGTCTTATTAGGCAGATTGTCTGCTGGGGGACTGTGATTTTAAATGCACTACAAATTTAGAATGCTAATAGACAGTGAAGGAAGGGAATTATTCACAGGTGTATGTTAGTTGGCTGGGGCTTAAAAGCTCCCTGCTTTCTCACTAGAGCTCCTGAGTAAAGGGTAAGTGCACAATGGTCTTACTACTTAGTCACATTGGTTGCTGGGGGACTTGATTTTCCATGCAGCACAAATTTCGAATGCTCACAAATAGTGTAGGGGCTTTGACGTGGCATGTGAGCTTACATATTTTTTGGAATAATTATTTTTAAAGGCAACCCGTGTACTGGTAATCTTTCTACTTCTTACCTGTACACATGTGCCTCCTGTGGCTTAATATAGAGGAGCAGCAGCCAGGATACAAAGGGTTCTTGGTTTTAGACTAGGGAGGTCCTAATACTAAAAATCATGTAAACTTTAAATAAACCCGAGAGGATAGTTTTGCCACCAATATAATGCAGCTTAGTTGCCTTCAAGTGCAAGATACTGCTTTATTATTATCCAGATAAGGGATCCTGTACATATATTATTATTATTGTTGCACGGGAAAGAAAAGGACAAGTAAAGTCAAATTTGGAGGTCTTTTAAAACCTGCAGCAGCCCAGCTAATGAGCACCTTTGCATGTTGCAGATTGTGGGTGACAAATGTTGGTACCTACCATGAAGCAGTGTCTGAAGATTTCTTCAAAGCATGTGACAGTTGCATGCAGTGGTGCTGATTAGCTTGGCTGACCAGTTTATGCATACTTACGCATAGCTTTGTGGGTAAAACTCAAATAATCATCAACAGTTATTTGTCCAAATAGTTAAATAATTTGCAAGCAAACACAAAGAATAAAAAACAAAGACCAATAGCAAACTTGACCTAGCATTTGATCTGGTAATTGTGTACCTGACCCTTTAAACCCATAGGGCACAAGGCAGTTGAGGTTCAGGTATCACTTAAGGACCAGTTTGTACATGAGGAATTAGCATATGAAATCTGCATTTTCCAGTTCACTGTCACACTGTTTACTCTAATATACTCGTTTGGGTTCACCTAATTCTGTTTGATAGTTTATTGTTTGCATGGATTAGTTATTCTCAGGTTGTCTGCATTTATACTACTTGATGGGAGTTGTCATATTGCTTGTGCAAACTATCCATATATAATAATAACTATAGTCCCCTCGTATTTCAGTATCGGTTTTACTTTAGCTGAGCCAAATAAAGCATATAAGATAACAAGAATAATTCTATTGAAAGGTCTTTCCTTTATCTTTACTAATAATTTGTAGAGTTACTGAAATGTCCTGACTTTCTCTTTGATCTCCTGCACTGAACAGCCAGGAAAAGATACAAAGTTTCTAACTTAATTGGCTTTTGGCAGAGAGCTCAGAGTAGATACTTTTGTAACAGTTTAAGATAAGGAGGGTTCTTGGGAGAACATAGACTCACATCTTAAAGGGCAATTCACGTTCATTAGCAAAACTGAAATAACACTTAAAAATCACAGAATTGTGTTCAAACATACATAACCTGCTAAATTTTGCAAAATCAACATGGTAATTAGGGGGTGTGGTCACAAGAAGGGCGTGGTCAAAAAATGTGCCATGCTACGAGCAGCAAATCCTTTTATCCCTCTTTCTGTTTCCAAACTGTTGGGAGGTATGTTATTCAAAAGGTAGAGTGAATTAAAGCAAAAGTAATTAAACAAAAATGTCATAATGTTTGCTTTTTTGAAAAATGTATTCTGCTAAAGCAGCCCTATTAACTGATGTTTTAAAAAAAAAAAAAAACAATCAGAGATTAACTACAAATAATTGGTTCAGAATCAGTTATGAAGACATGTAATTGATAGCATAAAGGATACCTGTTGATACTTAACTTTTTCATTAATGGATGTTTTGTCTCTGTATAAAGCATTTCTAAATGTGCTGCCAGGTATATGATGAAAATATTTAACTGTATTATCTTCTTTATATAGATGTATTATCTTTTTATACAGATGTTTTATTCAATATATAGGTTAACTAAAAATAAAGTGTAAAAAAATGACCTTTAAAACATTCATCAAATCTGTGTCAGGGAAAATGTTACATGTAATGTGATATCTGTGATTATGTTGATATCAAGAGAGCTATTATACCATCTGTAATATGCTTAGGGGCAGATTTATCAAGGGTCGAATTTCGAGTTCATGGGAGTTATTTAAAACTCCCATAAACTCCCATGAACTTGAAATTAGACCAATTGCAAATTTTAAAAAAAAATGAATTTGGCAAAATCAGGTGAATAGGATCGACCTGAATATTCTAATTGAATTCTAATCGAATTTGAATTCTAATTTGAATTCAAATTGAATTCGATTCGAGTTTTTTCTCCGAAATAGTTGAATTCAAGTTCAAAGGATCAGTGTACAAAAACTCAAATTTTAACAATTCCCTAGTCGAATTTGACAGTTTTGGCCATAAAAAATCTCTTAAATTCGAAAATTCACATTTCGAAATCTGAATTCGTAATTTGAACTTCGATCCTTGATAAATCTGGCAATAATGTCATATCTGTTGTCATTTATGATTTCTTGGCAAGTAACATTTGGGTTATAATATGCAATATCATGTATAATGTTATAGAATACATATACTGCGTATGATGTCAATTCTACAAATTTGTGATGTTACTGGAAATATAATGGCAAAAGACAGAAAAGGACAACAATGAATATGTAACCCATTATGTGCAGGATGATGCATTATATGATCTTTTATGATGACACAATGCTATTTGTTGTTGTTATTCACTTCCAGTTTGGTATGAATTATTTAACAGAACACCATTGACAGGACATTATGAGGAGTGTGATGGCTCACTAGAGCCTTTTCATAGTGTTTGTAAGTTAATTCAGCCAAAATGAGCTCTTGAGAGTAATGCAAGAAAAAAACCGAACACAGTTTCTGGCCCTCGCTATTCTGCAGTGTCTAGACACAATTTCCTCCTTTCAGTCACATCAGGTTTTTATGTCATTTATATATATAAAAGCAAGTTCAAGAGAAAGAAATCCCCCGGTCTATATAACGTGGGACACAACTGTCGGCTGAATCAGAGTAACACACATCATAGCCAACTGATGTCATTGTACTTATTTCAGATTAATGTTGAAGAACTCAACAACTCATCTGTGTCCTGAATAGTATTTGCAGCATTTTACAATCATTAATCTGCCCCTAAATCACATTGACAGGTAATTGACTGTGTGCCCAGAACCACAATGGTTTTGGAACAAGTGTTGCAGCCTGCCATGACTCACAATATATAAAGAAAAAGCAGCGTAAAAGTTTTTCCATCATAATACATGTACTGTATACACAATATACAAAATATCTTTTAAAGTCTAATGGTTTAGTATAGATATAGGGCCTTATTTATCAAAATCCGAATTTTGATAACATGATTTTGAGAATACGATTTGACCTTATTTATTATTATGTTATTTATTGGATCGAGGAAAAACTTGATAATATCGTATGATTTTTTTCCCGAATTTTCCCTCATAAAGTCAAAATTTTTGGCCAAAAAAATTGGATTTGGAGTTATGTGGTCTGTGCTGGATTTTTTTCACAAATTTTTTTACCCCCAAAAAGTCAAAATTTGGGGATTTTTGGCCAAAAAAATTTAAATTTGGAGTTCTGTGGTCTGTGCTGGATTTTTCCAGCGCAGACCACAGAACCCGGACCTCTCCTATTGAACTCGGCAGGTCTGAGATGCCAGATTTGCAGATTCAGATTTTTTGCAGCATTGGGCTTTAATAAATTCTGTAAATTTGAGTTTTGCTGTTGGCCTGTGATGCATTTGAACTTTTATTTATTCCTTTAGATCCCAAGGTGAATACACTAAAGCCATGGCTAAACAGTAGAATGTTCCCTTATAAATGGCACTCAGCTGTGTCAGTTGTTTTGCAAATCAATGACATACTGAATAATACATTTTAAAGTGTAAAAATACTAGAAGACACCATACATTTCCTCAAAACACATGGGGACAGGGCAGATTTATCAAGGGTCGAATTTCGAATTTGAAAAACGTTGAAATTCGAATTCAAAAAGAGCAACCGAAATTGAATCGAAGGGTTTTTTTTGGCCAAATAGGTCAGTTTTTGATCGAATAGGTCAGTTTTTGTTCAAATTCGAATCGTATGAATCGAAGTAATAGCGCATTCGAATTATACGAATTAACATTTTCCCCCAAAAAAACTTCCACCAATTGAGTAGGTCGTAGGAGGTCCCCCATAGGCTAAAACAGCAATATGGCAGGGTTTAGATGGTGAATAGTCAAAGTCGAGTTTTTAAAGAGACAGTACATGAAAAATTTCGAAATTAGAATTTTCGAATTTTATTTCACTTTCAAATTGAATTTAGACTATTCCCTAGTCGAAGTACACTGTCACGACCGGCACCCGATACCAGAACAAATGCCAAGCACCCTGGTCTCGGCTCGGCTTCACCAGTAGTGTGACCACCGTTGGGCTTCGGGAGGAGCCCTCAGCTTACTTGGGTGCCACCTGGACTTAACGAGGGGTGCAAGGCGAGATGTTCTGGCTGGCGAAGGGGCAAGGCTGTTAGCAAAGTCTTTTTGGGCCGAAGGTCATGGTACAAAAGGATTAGGCAGAAGGATGGTCAGACAGGCTAGGTCGAGGCAGGCGGATATCAGAATCGTCAGGCAGGCAAGGGTCAAACCGGGTTGTCAATCAAGGGGTTAAACAGGAAGAGTTGTTGTAGGCAGGCGAGGGTCAGGATACAGAGTTCAGAGTAGTCAGGATACAGGCAGGGTCAAACACGGATAATCAAGATACAGAATAACAGGAACAGATGCACTAAGGCTCAGAAGCACCAGGAAACAAGTCCTATCACGGGCACAGGCTGGGAGACAGAATGGGCCTTATATGTGTTCAAATTTCGCGCCAAACAGGCGTCAAAAACGTGATGGCGCAAATGCGCCAGCGTGCCTGCGCCTTTAAGAGGCGCGCAGGCGTGCCGCGCGTGCCCTAGAAACAAGATGGCGCCGGCTTATGGACCATGCGGCGGGCGTCCCCGCCGACGACCCCGCCGCACAGGTATTGTAACATACACAAAAATTAGCTTGAAATTCAAATTTTCACTTCGATAAATCTGCCCCATGGCATTTGTAATGTAAAAATCATTACATGATGGTGCAGGACTATTCAATATCCAGAACTAAATCCAAACACTTTCCTAGATTGAACCAGAAGAAAAAGAGGAATAAGAATGAGAGGCCTTGAGGCAATGACAAATAAATACAGAACAAGTCCTTGACCAATAACAATAAAGTAAGTGATGCTGGGCTGTTGTAACATTCACATGGGAATACCTGAAAGAATATATGGCCAAAGCAAAAGGTATATAACTAATGATAGGGGAGTCTGTAAGTGATGTAATAGTGAGTCATAGAGACTTGCCCCAGTTCCCAGGGCAGAGACATTTAATTGAGCATTGAGTCATGGGACTTATACTTTATATATATGTTCAAAACAAAAGGTGACAAGAATCATTTAAGCCTAAGTTTGCCAGGCCATGTGAAAATTGCCTTTAAAATATTTAGCTAGAAGGGCTGCATTTATTATGTGTCCTTGAAATAACCATTGATGGCACTGGGGAGGGTGTGGAATCCCTCTGGGTTGAGATTTCAACTGGGCAAAATGTCACAAAGAAAATTATCATTGGTATATGCTACAAACCACCTTGTATAAGTGACCAGAATAAAGCCCAGCTACTTACAAATAGAGGCGGCATCTCAACTAGTTCAAGTTATCTTTATGGGCGACTTTAATTATTCGGACATTAACTGGGGTAATGGGGTTGCCAAGTCAGAAAAACCTAGGGGTTTGTAAATATGCTGAATGACTTCTTATTTCATCTTTTTATTTTCAGTCTCTTTTGGATCTTGTAATAACTAATAATACCAAACTTATCTCATTTGTATTCCTTTGAGATTATGTTGCAGAAATAATTCTATAAGGGAGCAACTAAAACACTAAATTTCAGACGTGCAACTTTGACAGTATAAGGGCATCTTTGCAACATATTAAGTGGGAAATAATCTTCACAGGGTTAAACATAGTTAGTTACATAGTTAAATCAGGTTGAAAAACGACAAAGTCCATCAAGTTCAACCCCTCCAAATGAAAACCCAGCATCCATACACACACCCCTCCCTACTTTCACATATGTACTAATATACTAACTATAGAGTTTAGTATCACAATAGCCTTTGATATTATGTCTGTGCAAGAAATCATCCAAGCCATTCTTAAAGGCATTAACTGAATCAGCATCACAACATCACCCGGCAGTGCATTCCACAACCTCACTGTCCTGACTGTGAAGAACCCTCTACGTTGCTTCAAATGAAAGTTCTTTTCTTCTAGTCTAAAGGGGTGGCCTCTGGTACGGTGATCCACTTTATGGGTGAAAAGGTCCCCTGCTATTTGTCTATAATGTCCTTGTAAAGTGAACACACAGATGCACAGGGCACCCCTGTGAGTTCAGGTGTCCACCAACACCCTTTTGAACAAGGGATTGTGCAAAAGATAGTAACAAGTCCAAAGCAAGGTACCGGCAAGGATTAGGCGTTGTTAAAGGTCAGGCAAATGGATCAAGGCAGATGGCAGGAATCAAAGTCAAAAAGTCAGGCAGAAGTCAAAAACCAGCAATTCAAACACGATAATAACGCTTCAGCAGGATCAGTAAGCTGAAGCCAGCTTGGGCACTTTCAAAATGGAGAATGGGCGTTTAAAAGGATCTTGGCACTAAAATTCAAAAAACCGTGCCAAAAGATGACGTCATGACGCTGGCGTCGATACAAGGCGTGTGACATCAGCTCCGGGCGCACCTGTGCCCTACTAATCGAGACATGCGCCGGGAGGCAGAAGAACCAGAGGATCTCCCGGCACATCTTACACCTTGCATTTAACAAAATGAACCTCATTTTCCAGTTTGCTGCCCAGTTTTCGAATTAAGTCAAATCACTCTGCAAAGTGTTGTTACCCTAATGTTGCAATAAACTTCTTCAAACTTAACCGGAGTGCCGCCTGAACTTACTGCTCAATTAGCATATTAATCCTATCTGTTCCGGTAAAGTCACGGTAGAAATGGCCAATGAGCACTCCATTGATCCCAGACAAGTGAGTAAGATCACTAAAACATGGCCAATGAACAGGAAGGGGTAAATTTATCAAAGAGTGAAGTTCCACCACTAGAGTGAAATTCCGCAGCTCTCAATTCATTTCTATGGGATTTTGAAAGGCGTATTTATCAATGGGTGAAAGTGAAAGTTCACCCTTTGATAAATACGCCTTTCAAAATCCCATAGAAATGAATGGAGAGTGGCGGAATTTCACTCTAGTGGCGGAACTTCACTATTAACTTCACTCTTTGATAAATATACCCCAAAGTCTCTGTGACCATCTCTGTGCTTGTGGCAGATTGGCAGTAAGGCAAAGCCAAGAGAGACATGCAATTAAGAGTACAAGTGAAGCTCACCAAATCTCTTAGTCGGATTTTCCCACGGGGTATCCTGTGCTTGATATCCCAATTAGGTCAATCTGTAGAAATATGTAGAGGTGTAGGACAAATCCAAGGCAGCAACTGGACTGCAAAACTTCTTTATTGGGGATAGAGGTACACTTTTTTTTTCTTTATTTTTGTATTTTTTTTGGAATTTTTTCATTCGTTTTTTGTTTTTTTTATGTGTTTGCACAATTCTGCATCTAATAGGAACTATATTAAGATGAGGTGAGGAAGTTTTTGTCGCTTACTGTTGTCATTTGAAATATAATGAAGTATAAGGTGGAAGGTGGGGATTAACTTCGTATATATACCAAATTTTTTTGGTATTTAATTGGCTTTATTGACGCTGGAACGTAATTGCATTCCATAAAATAACCATCAGTAACTTCATAATATCTTTACAACAGTGGGCGGATGTGACGTTTACAATAGGCGCTGCTGGAGCGCATTTGCGTTCCAATTGGATCGCAACGCATTTCCTGGCTTACATGCTTCTGTTTTAGGGGCGGATGTGACGTTACACCACTGTCCATGCGAAGGGAGATCATAGAGCAGGGGTCTCCAACCTTTTTTCACCCGTGAGCAACATTCAGATGTAAAAAGAGTTGGGGAGCAACACAAGCATGAAAACTGTTCCCAGGTGGTGCCATATAAGGGTTGTGATTAACTATTGGTAGCCCCTATGTGGACTGGCAGCCTACAGGAGACTCTGTTTGGCAGTACACCTGGTTTTTATGCAACTAAAACTTGCCTCCAAGCCTGGAATTCAAAAATAATCACCTGCTTTGAGGCCACTGGGAGCAACATCCAAGGGGTTGGGGAGCAACATGTTGCTCGCGAGCTACTGGTTGGGGATCACTGTCATAGAGGGTATCTCAAAGGTATTTAAATCTGTTTAATGTGCACACTCATTCAGCGTTTTTATCCTTTTTGCAATAATTTATGGATTTTGCCCCGATGAAGACCAATTTTATGGTCGAAACACGTAGGGCCAATACTGGGCCATAGCTGAATATGTGAGTGTATTTTTGTAAATGTAATAAAATTTTGCCTTTTTAAATTTGAGTGTGCAGTCCCTATATTTATCTTTCTACTGCCATTTCCTGTGGACCAGGAGCTAGCTCAAGGATTCACTTGCATCCAAAGAAACAGGCATACACACTTGCTCTGAACACTGGAAATGACACCAACTGGAAACTTTCAGTGCAATTCTGTCTACTTTTCAGCCCATTGAGAAACATAATTGTGTTATTGTCGATGCATCGGCTGCAACCATGTCACGTGCAGCACCCCCTTTCGACCATGGCAAATGCACACAAAATTGCATTTGAATATCACCCCACGTGCCAAGCAAAATTCAGAACTGGGTAAATAAAAATCATATTGTTACCAATGCTGTACCAATGAGGCGAGTTGAAAAACTTCTCTCAGGTGGCAGCACACCATGAGTTACCAGGGGAAGCAAAAAGCCATTCCTGGTAACTTTAAGAGCCACATTTCCGTTTTTTCAAGTCGGAATTAGAGGCGGATTACGGCAAGGAGCCCAAAGGCCCTTATATATTAAAATTTTCTATTTATGATTACCTAATGACACATACTACTAAAAAAATATATTGTTATGAAAATGGTTTATTTACATGAAGCAGGGTTTTACATATGAGTTGTTTTATGCAATATCTTTTTATAGAGACCTACATTGTTTGGGGGGGTATAGTTTTCCTTTAACAGGAATCATATTATAATGTCGGTACCAATGGCCAACTGTTAAAATGTTTACGTTAATATTCTAATTCTAATATTCTAATTCTAATATATTAACAGGTTGCAGAAGACAATTGTGGTATAAAAGACTGTCACAGCTACAGATTCCATATATAATTATTAAAGTTCACACACATTGTTCATTACTGCACACGCTCAGGTAAGACAATAAGAACAGGTGAATTCCACAATCAGCCCTGCACTATGACTCACAGTAAGGCACACACATTCCTTCAGTGACAGCTCCCTACAGTCCATCCAGTTATTCAATTACAGTTTTATAGCCTTCCTCTCCTTTCCAAGCGTATGATTGGTTGCAGGTGTAATCACCTTTTCCCCATTGGCTAATCCCTCGAGTCTCACGGCAGGTAATTAACATTCGTCTTGCATTGGCCAGCTAACCTTTGGCCGCTCCGTGTAATTGGTCATTGTATCTTCAATGCCAGCACGCGATTTGCTGGAAAGATATCTGAGCGGCCTGCCATTGGTTGTCGCTAACACCCAGTTTACTCCTCCATGTTTCGAGAGTCCGGAGTGTTTCACATAGCGAGACTCTGGAGTTTAACCCGGGGAGTTATTTTCCCTCTTTCTTCGTTGCGGCACAGACAGGTGACTTTTTGGCAGCGCCAGTAATTAGGTAACTAAGGAGGCGGGTCCGTGTGTGCAGGTGTCACAGTGAATGTTGGGAGTTGCCCTGTGACAGGGTTTAGACGCTGTGGTACCTATTAACCCTCTCGTATCCGCTGCTCAGTGACGCCTCCTTCTAATCGCTCGGTAATGTTCGGCCTCCGATTCAGTGTTCCAACGGGGGTGGGGACATAGACTCGAGTTACGACCGGGGTGAGCGAGCTCAGCGGAGGAGCAGAACAGAGAGGAAGCCTGGGAAACACTATTTCATGCAGGTAAGGGGCCAGTTTACGGAACGCATTTCAGGACATCTTCAGGAGAATACATGCGCTCTGCTAAGGAAGAAGAATACAGACTCGACTCTTATTGTACATACACTTCCGAATAGGTTGCATTCACATCTCCGTGCTGCCTACATACATATCATGTTCCATTACCCTCCTTCCTTTCCTCTCTACTTCCCTACTTCCACCCTCCTTTTCTCCCCACCCCTCCTCCTCTCCCTCCACCCCCTCCTCCTCTCCCTCCACCCCCTCCTCCTCTCCCTCCTACTCTATCCTCCCTCTTTCCTTTCATCCAACCCTCCTTTCTTCCCTCCATCCATCCCTCCCTCCCTCCTTCCTTCCTTTCATCCCTCCCTCCTTCCTTCCACCCCACCCTCCCTACTTACTTCCCGCCTTCCTTCCTCCCTCCCGCCTTCCTTCCTTTCATCCCACCCTCCTCCATCCCACCCTCCTCCCTCCTCCCTTCATCCTCCCCCTCCCTCCCTTCATCCCACCCTCCTTCCCTCCTTCATCCCACCCTCCTTCCCTTCATCCCACCCTCCCTCCTTCCTTTCATCCCTCCCTCCCTCCTTTCATCCCTCCTCCCTCCTTTCATCCCTCCCTCCCTCCTTCCTTTCATCCCTCCCTCCCTCCTTTCATCCCTCCCTCCCTCCTTCCATCCCTCCCTCCCTCCTTCCATCCCTCCTTCCTTTCATCCCACCCTCCCTCCCTCCCTCCTTCCTTTCATCCCACCCTCCCTCCCTCCCTCCCTCCTTCCCTCCTCCTTCCTTTCATCCCACCCTCCTCCTTCCCTCCTTCCTTTCATCCCACCCTCCCTCCTTCCTTTCATCCCACCCTCCTTCCATCCCTCCTTCCTTTCATCCCACCCTCCTCCTCCCTCCTTCCTTTCATCCCACCCTCCCTCCCTCCCTCCTTCTTTCATCCCACCCTCCCTCCCTCCCTCCTTCCTTTCATCCCACCCTCCCTCCCTCCCTCCTTCCTTTCATCCCACCCTCCCTTCCTCCCTCCTTCCTTTCATCCCACCCTCCCTCCCTCCCTCCTTCCTTTCATCCCACCCACCCTCCTCCCTCCTTCCTTTCATCCCACCCTCCCTCTCTCCCTCCTTCCTTTCATCCCACCCTCCCTCCCTCCCTCCTTCCTTTCATCCCACCCTCCCTCCCTCCTCCTTCCTTTCATCCCACCCTCCCTCCTTCCTTTCATCCCACCCTCCCTCCTTCCTTTCAACCCTCCCTCCTTCCTTTCATCCCTCCCTCCTTCCTTTCATCCCTCCCTCCTTCCTTCAGCCCTCCCTCCTTCCTGCCCTCCCTCCTTCCTTCATCCCACCCACCCTCCCTCCCTCCTTCCTTCCATCCCACCCACCCTCCCTCCCTCCTTCCTTCCATCCCACCCTCCCACCCTCCCTCCTTCCATCCCACCCTCCCACCCTCCCTCCTTCCTTCCATCCCACCCTCCCACCCTCCCTCCCATCCCACCCTCCCACCCTCCCCTCCTTCCTTCCATCCCACCCTCCCTCCCTCCCTCCCTCCCTCCCTCCCTCCTTCCATCCCACCCTCCCTCCCTCCCTCCCTCCTTCCTTCCATCCCACCCTCCCTCCCTCCCTCCCTCCTTCCTTCCATCCCACCCTCCCTCCCTCCCTCCTTCCTTCCATCCCACCCTCCTCCCTCCCTCCTTCCTTCCATCCCACCCTCCCTCCTTCCTTCCTTTCATCCCACCCTCCCTCCCTCCTTCCTTCCTTTCATCCCACCCTCCCTCCCTCCTTCCTTCCTTTCATCCCACCCTCCCTCCCTCCTTCCTTCCTTTCATCCCACCCTCCCTCCCTCCTTCCTTCCTTTCATCCCACCCTCCCTCCTTCCATCCCTCCCTCCCTCCCTCCTTCCATCCCACCCTCCCTCCTTCATCCCTCCCTCCCCCCCTCCCTCCTTCCTTCCTTTCATCCACCCCCTCCCTCCTTCCTTCCTTTCATCCCACCTCCCTCCTTCCTTCCTTTCATCCCACCCTCCCTCCCTCCTTCCTTTCATCCCACCCTCCCTCCCTCCTTCCTTTCATCCCACCCTCCCTCCCTCCTTCCTTCCTTTCATCCACCCTCCCTCCCTCCTTCCTTCCTTTCATCCCACCCTCCCTCCCTCCTTCCTTCCTTTCATCCCACCCTCCCTCCCTCCTTCCTTCCTTTCATCCCACCCTCCCTCCCTCCTTCCTTCCTTTCATCCCACCCTCCCTCCCTCCTTCCTTCCCTTTCATCCCACCCTCCCTCCCTCCTTCCTTCCTTTCATCCCACCCTCCCTCCCTCCTTCCTTCCTTTCATCCCACCCTCCCTCCCTCCTTCCTTCCTTTCATCCCACCCTCCTCCCTCCTTCCTTCCTTTCATCCCACCCTCCCTCCCTCCTTCCTTCCTTTCATCCCACCTTCCCTCCTCCTTCCTTCCTTCCTTTCATCCCTCCCTCCCTCCTTCCTTTCATCCCACCTCCTCCTTTCCCTCCCTCCCCCCTCCTCCTTCCATCCCACCCTCCCTCCCCCTCCTTCCTTCCATCCCACCCTCCCTCCCCCCTCCTTCCTTCCATCCCACCCTCCCTCCCCCCTCCTTCCTTCCAATCCCACCCTCCCTCCCCCCTCCTTCCTTCCAACCCACCCTCCTCCCCCTCCTTCCTTCCATCCCACCCTCCCTCCCCCTCCTTCCTTCCATCCCCCCTCCCTCCCCTCCTTCCTTCCATCCCCCCCTCCCTCCCCCCTCCTTCCTTCCATCCCCCCCTCCCTCCCCCCTCCTTCCTTCCCACCCTCCCTCCCCCTCCTTCCTTCCCACCCTCCCTCCCCCCTCCTTCCTTCCCACCCTCCCTCCCCCCCTCCTTCCTTCCCACCCTCCCTCCCCCTCCTTCCTTCCCACCTCCTCCTTTCATCCACCCTCCCTCCCCCTCCTTCCTTTCATCCCACCCTCCCTCCCCCTCCTTCCTTTCATCCACCCTCCCTCCCCCCTCCTTCCTTTCATCCCCACCCTCCCTCCCCCTCCTTCCTTTCATCCCACCCTCCCTCCCCCCTCCTTCCTTTCATCCCACCCTCCCTCCCCCTCCTTCCTTTCATCCCACCTTCCCTCTCCTTCCTTTCATCCCCCCCTCCCCCCTCCTTCCTTTTCATCCCCCCCCTCCCTCCCCTCCTTCCTTTTCATCTCCCTCCCCCTCCCTCCCTCCCCCTCCCTCCCCCTCCTTCCTTTTCATCCCACCCTCCCTCCCCCCTCCTTCCTTTTCATCCCACCCTCCCTCCCCCTCCTTCCTTTTCATCCCACCCTCCCTCCCCCCTCCTTCCTTTTCATCCCACCCTCCCTCCCCCCTCCTTCCTTTTCATCCCACCCTCCCTCCCCCCTCCTTCCTTTTCATCCCACCCTCCCTCCCCCCTCCTTCCTTTTCATCCCACCCTCCCTCCCCCTCCTTCCTTTTCATCCCTCCCTCCCCCCTCCTTCCTTTTCATCCCACCCTCCCTCCCCCCTCCTTCCTCAAGTCTCTCCTCCTGCACTTGTGTAGATCACGTGTCCAACCTGCTGCGGAGTCCCGGCTATTACTGTTATATAACTCCAGGTAGGCTTGGTGAGAGTTGAACATGTAGAGTAAACTGGAAGGTAGCCTTCCTATATCAGTAGCACAAACACCTTGGGACATTCGAGCTCCCCACTAAAAAACGTACCCACTTTTTATTCATCCCTGTGGGTGAATGGATGAAAGTCACCATTTCATGCAAACACTTAAAAATCCCATAGGAATGAATAGAAAGTGGCTAGCGCTTCATCTGCTGATGTTACCAAGTGAATACTGAAGCTGGATCAGAGCTACTGTGCAACACTTTAAAGGGATTGTTCAACTTTGAGTTGACTTTTAGTATAATGTAGAGTGTATTTGTGTTTTTTGAGTTAGTTAGCTTTCTATTCAGCAGCTCTCTAGTTTGCAATGGCAGCTCAGGTTGCTAAGGTCCAACTTACCCTAGCAACCATGGATTGATTTGAGCAAGACACTGGAATGTGAATATAAGAGGCCTGAATATGAAGAGCAGTATTTAAAAATATCAGTAACGATATATCTGTAGCCTTACAGAGCATTTGTTTTTAGATGGGCTCAGTGACCCCCATTTGAAAGCTGCAAAGAGTCAGAAGAGGAAGGCAAATAATTAAACTATAAAATAAATACTGAAGCTCTATTGAAACGTTGCTAAGAATTGGCCCATCAATACCTAAGAGTTAACTTAAAGGAGAACTACTACAAAAGAAGTAGATAGAAATGTTGTACATTATGTTTTGGGCTTCTGTACCAGCCCAAGGCAACCACAGCCCTTTAGCAGTAAAGATCTGTGTCTCCAAAGATGCCCCAGTAGCTCCCCATCTTCTTTTCTGCTGAATCACTGCACATGCTCTGTGCTGCTGTCACTTACTGAACTTAGGGACCCACTCACAATGTACAGTACATATAGAATATAAATGTCACAAAATAAGGCTGATAAGTAATTAATACGGATAATTACTACATGGCAGCACAGAATCAGTGATATGGAGAAGCTGGTACAATAAGTTCATGTATGAAATATGGCATTTCAGCCATATTCATTTTTTATGGTTTAATTCCTTTTTAAAGGGGTGGGTTACCTTAAAGCTAACTTTTAGTATGTTCTAGAATGGACTTTTCCATTGGTTTATTTTTTTTATAGTTTTTTTAATTATCTGCGCTCTTCTCCAGATTTCACATGGGGGTCGCTGACCCCATCTTATAACCGAATTCTCTGTAAGGCTACAAATATTTACTTAGTGCTACTTTTATTACTCATCTTCCTATTCAGACCTCTCCTATTCATATGCCAGTCTCTTATTCAAATAAATGCATGGTTGCTAGGGTAATCTGGAACCTAGCAACCCGATTGCTGAAATTGCAAACTGGAGAACTGCTGAAAACCCACAAATCATAAAAAATGAAAACCAATTGCAAATTGTCTCAGAATATCACTCTATACATCATTCTAAAAATAACTCTTAATGTGAACAACCCCTTGAATGCCAATATTACTGCAATAATTCTACAGTGGTTACTGAGATGGGCAAGATGGTGCCCTGTCACATCAAAGTTAGAAGTGGCAACTATTGTATTGAATTATAAGCAGGGTCGGACTGGGGGGCCAGGGCCCACCGGAGCTGCAGTTTCAGGGACCCCCCAATGTGTTTTTGCCATGCCCGTCCCGAAGAATGGAGGTCACGGCAGGAAGAAGCAGTGCAGGGTGCGGATCTGGGATGCTGGGGGCCCACCGGGTTTTTTCCCAGTATCCCGCCTTCCCAGTCCATCACTGATTATATGGTTACATTTTTACCCCAAAAGCAATTCACATGTTCAGAAAACGTGGCTTATTATGGTTTCTAAACAGCTTGTTCGCAGTAAATCAGATATGCAATAGGCACTGCTGTTGTGTTTCACTGTGAATGCTGTGTAACTGGTTAGTACTGATTAATAACTAGTTGGAGATCGCCTAGCTACTCATGTACAGTTCCTATATTCTCTTCCACATCCTTCATTAGACAGTTGGCAGGTTGCCTTTTCATTCTGTATGTGGCTTAAACATTTCAAGACAATATACAGATTAAAGGTATTCTGTAATGATATGGTGTAGTTTTTACTTTTAAACTATACTCTTTACACTGCAAATAATTCACTCCACAATATAAAATGTAATTCCTAAACCAGCAAGTGTATTTTTTTTTAGTTGTAATATTGGTGTGTAGGCAGTCATCTCAGGTCATTTTGCCTGGTCATGTGCTTTCAGAAAGAGCCTGCACTTTAGGATGGAACTGCTTTCTGTCAGGCTGTTTTTTCTCCTACTCAACATAACTGAATGTGTCTCAGTGGAACCTGGATTTTACTATTGAGTGTTGTTCTTATATCTAACAGGCAGCTGTTATCTTGTGTAAGGGCTGGACACATATGCGGATTATCGGCGCTGCAGTTTTTAAAAAAGCTGGCTGCTGTGTAAATACGCTAACGTCACGTGCCATTGCCTAAGCTTAAAACCGCCAGCGTATTTATATGGCGGTTGGCTCTTTTTAAAAACCACGACATGGACCGCGCTGAAAATGCAGCAGTGATCCTCATGTGTGTGTCCATACCCTTAGTGAGCTGCTATCTGGTTTTGTTGTTAGGCTGCTGGTGGGGGAAGGAAGTACAGCAGTAAAGAGTGACTGCAGTTTATCAGAGCACAAGTCACATGACTGGGGGCAGCTGGGAAACTGACAATATGGCTAGCCCCATGTCAGATTTAAAACATTTTATATAAAAAAAATGGTTTGAAGTCTGCTGGAGCAGCTCTATTAACTGATGTGTTTTGAAAAAAACATGTTTTCCCATGACAGTATCCCTTTAAGGTGATTTGAAAATCTAACCACATGTATGTTGAATGCCATTACATATTAGATGGTTGTACTTATCATTTTGAGTTATGGATGTATGATTAAAAAGAATGTGCTAATGAATGCATCCCATATAATGATTATCCATTTTACATCTATGAATCGTTTGCTAATGTGCCGTTATTCAAGTCTGACACACAATGATAACTGTCATTCTAAAGTATTGTTTTAATAATTAGCTTATGTTTCAGCATGGGGTCATGTCAGGCATGTATATGGTGGAAGAATCAAATCTGTTCCCCTTAAATTAACTTTTAGGATGTTATAGATTGTTCCTAGCAACATTTGAACTGGGCTTTGTTTGTTTTTTTGTTTTTTATTGATTGACTTATTTATAGGGTCACAAAGCTAAAAAACATTTTCTGAGCCTACAATTTTATTGTTACTTGTTTTTTTTATTCAAACCCTCTCCTTTTCATCTTCCAATCTCTCCCTCAAACCATTGCCTGGTTGCTAGAGTAAATGGGACCCTAGCAACCATAGAGTTGAAATTCAGGAATGCTGCTAAACAAAAGCTAAAAACATCAGCAGGTATATCTGATTAGTATGTTACAAATAGGGATGGCCGAATTTGACCCGTTTCGTTTCGCCAAAAATTCGTAGCCGGCAAAAAGGTCGCCCATTAAAGTCTATGGGCGTCAAAAAAATGTTGTCGGGGTTTGACACATGACGCCATACAAGTCTAAAGGCTTCATTTTTTTCGGTGAAAAAATTCGCCCATCGCACCAGTAATTGATTGTTAGGTCTGAAAATCCTGCAAGTCGAGGATCGAATTTAAACATGATGCACTCGTTATCCACCTGGTTTCTTTAGGCCTCCATTATGATTTGTTAATTGGTCCAGAGGATTGAATTATCCTGTTTTGGTCTTGTTGATGGCCAAATTGGTTGAAGATTGAAGCAGAACTTCTCATGTATGGCCAGTGACCGCAAATCTTTGGTTGCCATGAGGAACTACACTGGTGCAGTTTAGCAACTATGTTTGTATACAAAGGAGATTATTAAACACATTTTAGGATGGTAATCAAACTGTGGGCCTTACTCTCCACTATTCTCTCTAAATGGAAACGATCCTTTGTTGTTATTGTTTTATAACTGTGATGTTTTCCTTTTTGGGCAATTTATCAAAGCGTAAAAAGACAATTCTCAACAATATGCTTTCCAAAATTCTCCAATGTTCATATAATCCATAGATATTTTTTAACTTTAAGGGGCAGATTTATCAAGGGTCGAAGTGAATTCGAGGGAATTTTCGAAGTAATTTTTTTGGATACTATGACCATCGAATAGGATACTACGACTTCGAATTTACTTCGACTTCGATTCGACTGCTTTCCTAAACAAACAGAGAGCTTCTAGAGCTTTTTACTGAGGTATGGTAAAACATTCTATAGAATAAATATAGCATTCTAGCTTGCACTATTGCAGCTAATCTATTGGCAATAAAATGCCTCCGTAGTTTGCCTTCTCCTTTAATAAAGTGCAGGTAGTTCATCCATTGTGGAAGTGCTGGATCTCATAATATCACTGATTAAGATCAGTATATTTTTGGTATGCTAGTACATATAATGCTTTCACCAGATACTGTACTGGATTGTATAATGCTTGACTTTTATGTCATTCAGAGTATCTTAATGCTAATGTTGATGCATCATTTGTCCTTTTCACAGGTAAAGAGCATGGTCTCTTGCAAAACAGCAGAGCTGTCTTGAATGGTCGCTGATGTGCAGTTTGTCTTCAAAGAAATTTACACTGGAGTAGCTGAATATGCCAAGCAAGATGGGGTCAAAAATGGATTTATCAAAGGACATCAAAATTAAGGCACATTACAAAGGGTGAGTGACCAACCTATCACTTTTGTAAGGTTAAATGTGTTGTGAGTCAATGCAGACTGAAGCTGACTCTCAAATCTTTTTGAATATGGATTGGGATCTGGACAACTTTAATGATTGATAAGCATAAAACTATATAAAACATCTGTAAGTACCCATCCATTTTTGGTGGTGGATCACAAAGAGTTAAGAACAAGTGCCACTTTGTTCCGTTGAATGAAGGAGAGGGTTTTCACGTAAGAGTGATCAGTAGAGAGATTTCACACAAAGAGATGGGGAAAAATACAATCTACTACACTATACACTTCTCATCTTTTCTTGCTGTCTTCCCCTGAGCTTCCTCGAGAAGCGCTGTTTCACAGTGTTTAGATTTATATTATTGTTACCGGTTGGAGAACGGATAAGAAACGGCCACAGGAGTGAACTTCCAGAATCCTTTCGACTTTCCCATGTTAAAGGTTAAATCGAATGGAAACTGACCCACTAAACATTTGCTTTATTTGGTTTGAGGCAGGAATTATTAACCCCTGGATCAGAACCCAAAACATTGTTTTGTTACAAATCCAGAAGCCCTAATTTTACATACAGGACCAAGAAGGAATAGTGTAAAATCCAGGAAAATGTAAATGGGACCTATCGTGAAAATGGAGACTCCCCTAGACTCCATTATAATCAAATAATCCAAATTTTTCAAAATGATTTCCTTTTTCTGTGTAATAATAAAACAGTACCTTGTACTTGGTCCAGACTAGGATATCCTTAATCCTTATTGGTGGCAGATCCAGTTTGAGTTTATTTAATAATAATAATAAATCTGTAGATTAGAGTCCGTAAGTAGAAATTGATGACTCACCACACAAAGAAAGAGGCCCAGGTGCACCGCCATGAGCCCTCAGCAAAAGCCTATGATTAAGTGTTTATCACGAAACGCGTAAGGCTGTGGACACAATAAACTCCTCACTTTGAATCTATTTGCCTGGTGGAAGATTGCCTTCATTGAGTGCTCCAAAAGTTTTTTTTTGAGTTTATTTAATGTTTACGTGGTTTTCTAGCAGACTCAAGGTATGACAACCCAAATTAAGAAAATATCTGTTATCTAGAAAACCACAGCCAAGCATTCTGGATTATAGGTCCCATACTTTTTCATTCATCAGCTCTTCAGGTTGCAGTGTCAGCATTCTGGTTGCTAGGGTCCAGATTACCCTACAGGAATATGAATAGGTCAGGGCCTGAATAGATAGATGAGTAGGGTTGCACCGAATTCAGGATTTGGTTCAGGGCTCAGCCAGGATTCGGCCTTTTTCAGCAGGTTTCAGATTCGCCCGAATCCTTCTGCCTGGCCGAACCAAATCTGAATTTGCATATGTAAATTAGGGACAGGGAGGTAAAGCACGTGACTTTTTGTCACAAACAAGGAAGTAAAAAATCATTCCCTTTCCAATCCATAATTTGCATATGCAAATTCAGATTTAGTTTGGTTATCAGCGGAATCTTTTGCAAAGAATTCGGGGTTCAGCTGAATCCAACATAGTGGATTTGGTGCATCCCTATGAGTAGCAAAAAGCAGCAATAACAATAAATCGTTAGTCTTACAGAGCATTTATTTTTAAATGGGGTCAGTCACCCCTATTTGAAAGATGGAAAGACACAAAAGAAGAAGGCAAATCATCCAAAAACTATGAAAAAGGAAGACCTATTGAAAGGTTGATAAGAATTAACCATGTTTTTGAGCTTATTGGCATTGTACCAGCATTAATTTAAGACCCCATGGCTTCTCCTGTCTTGAAATTACAAACTTCTTGAAGGGGTTCTAAAGTCTCCCTCCCCAAAAATAATAATGGAAAACTGTACACTTATGCTTGCAATTTACATTCATTTTTAAAATTATTTTTAGTTTTTGTTATATTGGTAATGCAACAGTGCCAAGTTGCTGTTGAAAAGCTTTGTATTAGCAATGTTTAATATAGGGAGTCCTCGAGTTACATACACCCAACTTATATACAGCTCACACTTACAGACAGGGCTATTGCAGTAACATACTTGACTTTTATTAGCATTTAGCTTTAATAAACCACCTGCCCCAATCCCCTCTAGTGTGTGTTGTCTACTGCAGAGCACAGAAAGGTAAACATAAATATGTCTAAGTTGATTTAATAAGTAAATGTATATGTTTCAACTTCAAATTCAACTTAAACAAACCTACAGTCCCTATCTCGTATGTAACCCTGGGAACGGCTTGTACTGCTAATATAATGAAAACAAAAAAAGTATGAGAAGTGCTTTGAAAGTCCGTTACATGAATGTTATTACACTTACAGCATGCAGATAATGTAATATGCTTTGCCTTTGTGCTGGAACAAGATCATTTTAGACTGTTCTAGCAGCTCTTTGGAAAAGGTTATAATTTTTTCTTGATTCTTAAACTTCAGGAGCCCTTTTAAAGGAAAACTATACCCCCCCAAACAATGTAGGTCTCTATAAAAAGATATTGTATAAAACAGCTCATATGTAAAATCCTGCTTCATGTAAATAAACCATTTTCATAAAAATATACTTTTCTAATAGTATATGCCATTGGGTAATCATAAATAGAAAATTGCCATTTTAAAAAATAAGGGCCGCCCCCTGGGATCGTACGATTCACTGTGCTCACAAACATACCAACAAACCATACTTGTTAGGTCACATGAGCCAATTAACAGACAGAGTTCTGTCTTTTGCTTCCACACTTCTTCCTGTTACAGTTAGAGCTGCAGTATTTCTGGTCAGGTGATCTCTGAGGCAGCACACAGACCATCACAAAATGGGGGTTCAAGGCAAGAGATATAAAAGGCAATATTTACTTTAAATATATAGACCAGTTTGGTAAGATTCTTTAATATGCCACTTAATATGATGTAAACTATCTGTTGCTTAAGTGTTGATTTTGGGGGTACAGTTTTCCTTTAAAGTATGTGGAAACTGCAATTGCTAACCATAGGCTGCAGTATGTGATTTTATCTCCTGTTATCTAAAATACTTTGCAGTCTGGAAAAAAAAATAATTTTCTGAGAGCATTTTATTCCTGTTGTTTACGAAACTTGTAATTAATTTTCATTGAGTCCTTTTGATTTCCTGTAGATCCAGCAGCAAGAGTACAAAAGACCCAGTGTACGCATTGTATCAGACGTACAGCTGTCCTTCCTTGTATACAAATGCTTTTTATTTATTTATTTATTTTTTTAAATTTTCAACTCTCTTTATGGGAACAGCTGACAAATGCATGCTTCATGTTAAAAATAGGAACATTGCAATTCATTTTTGGCTTGTGTTTAGACATAATTACTGCTTTATTAGTTGTTAATGTCTTTCTTATAGACTAGTTTAGGGGTCAGCAACCTTTACTATCAAAAGAGCCATTTTGCCCCCTGTTCCACTAAAGAAAAATAGTCTGGAGCCGCAAAACATAACACAGCTTATAAACTTTTAAAAGTTTTAACCTTTTTTTAATTTTAACTGTTACAACAGAATACAACAAACAAAAGTGCAGTGTGTATGTGCAGGCCTACTTTGAAATAAATTAAACAGTGAATAGCCCTATTAAATGCTAGTGTTCTCATCTGTTTAATGTGACTCCATGCTGATCTTCTCTCTCGTCTTGAGTGTGTGACCACAGTAAGGATGAATGATGAATCATCTTGCTGCGGCTCGGTCTTGCCTGTCACTCCTAGGACATCTATACAGTCCTCACACCTTCTGGCGGCTTCCAGAGTGTGTGACCGCTGTAAACTAACCATTAGCTTACCGTGGTCACACACACAAGAAGCCGCCAGCAGGTGCGAGAGCTGTATAGACGACGTGACAGGCAAAGCTGCAAGACTGAGGGTAGGACTCCACGAGCATTTTCGGCGCAATCCGACGTGCTGCGGAAAAATGGAAATAAGGTAAGTAATCGCATTGTCGGATGCAGGGGCGATCCTGGCCCCTCCGCCGCCTGAGGCAGCAGCAGTTGCTGCTGCCCCCCCTCCCCCAGAAATTCGCTCTTGAAGTACCAGGAGCAGCATTTTTGCTGCCCCTGGTACCTAGTGGGGTGCTGCCGCCTGAGGCGACAGCCTCAACTTGCCTCATTGGCGAAGCACCCCTGCCCCATATCATATACACACAGACAGTAACTGTATAATATATAGACACCCCCATATCATATACACACAGACAGTAACTGTATAATATATAGACACCCCCATATCATATACACACAGACAGTAACTGTATAATATATAGGCACCCCCATATCATATACACACAGACAGTAACTGTATAATATATAGACACCCCCATGGTTTCGCAGCGTTGATCCGACACGACTGTCGGATGCAGACGCTGCACGCTGAGCAGTCGTGTCTCGTCTGATCAACGCTGTGACACCATCTGACAATTTGATTACTTACCTTATTTCCATCGCATCCGACTTGACGCCTGCGTTTTTCTGCAGCATGTCGGATTACACTGAAAACGCTCGTGGAGTCCTACCCTGAGCCGCAGCAAGCAGGATGAAGAGCCGCGGGTTGCCTACCCCTGTTAGTGTGTGTTTGAGAATTACTTGCAAATGCAAACACCTATAAAACAAAGTGTTGTACAAAGAATAATTGTGCATACTGATATCCAATGGATTGTGTAACATATTTTTTTCATATTTTATGTATTTTGTACATTAGCCCAATGTTAACAATACACAAATACACTTTGGCTAGGGCTAGACGATGTCGGATCTCTGCTTGCGTTTCTCCGCAGGCCAAGAATCTGCTGCCCTGCTGCTCTTCTGCTCCTGCTCTACCCTTTACCGGGAACCATTGTTCCTGCTCTGGTGCAGACACATGCAGCGCATATCTTTGCCGAAACACATTTTGCATTTCGTGACATGTTTCTAGTTAGAAAGCCAAGGGGAGCAGCAGGGTAGTGGATTCTCCGTAGGTGGAGAACTGACTTTCATAAGGATCATCTGGCCCTACCCTCTGGGATTGGAATTGTCAGTTTTTAGAGCTCCACACACCCCAGTGTATTCTTCCTCGCCTGTTGATTTTATAAGGACTTTTCCTACTTTAATATAACTAATATACACTGATAATAATTACCAATCACTGATCATTAGAGGGGAACTAATGCTGAAATGGAAATTATTATGAATGTAACTCATGAAAACAAGGAACTTTCTAAATATTAAATAAATTCTGGAGCATGAGATGAAGCTAATATTAAATGCTTATTTATTTCTGCTTTAATTGAAAAATAGTACTGTTGCTTAACCCACCTGTCTAATCATATTTTAAGTAATACATGTTCTTGACGAACCTGCATTAGACTGAAGGAAACGGAAATAACTGGTTGTATGCCTAGCTCTTATAATTTCTGAGAGTGCAGGTGGAGCTCTTCGGAATTTCAAATCCTGCAAGAATGTTATCCTGGCTTTTACAGGGATGTAGTCACATTGCTATTTTATTAGCCATTAGTTACAGTGAAATGTGTCATCCTTTTACAATGCAACCATTTTTCTTTACCTCTTGCTGCATTAAAGAAATCCTTTATCTCAAGTTAAAGGTCAAGGTTGTATGACTGTGTAGGTGTGTTAACATCACGTGTGATTTGTTTTGTAAGCCTTAGCTTTATCAGTTTCTTGTTTTACTTGCCTAGTTTTTGTATTACAAGGTATATTGCATTAGAATATATTTCTAACAGTACAGTAGAGCCTGGTATCCCTTATCAGGAACCCCTTAATCCAGAAGCCATCTCTTAAAGAGCCCATTTTCAGCAAACAATTTTAATTGTTAAAAATTATTTATCAGTTTTTTTTATAATAATAAAACCGTATCTTGTATTTGATAGAAAGTAAGAGTGTAAAGTAAAGTGTAAAGTTAGAATGAATCCATATTGGTGACAAAACAAACCTACTGGGTTTATTTATGTTTGAATGATCCACATTACAGAAAGATCCCTTTTCTGGAAAAACCCAGGTCCCAAGCATTCCGGATAAAAATCCTATACAGGTACCAGTATTATTAAAGAGAGTGTTTATCTTTGAGTTAAAGAAACAGTAACGCCAAAGGAATGACCCTAATGTAGTGTTGCTGTGCACTGGTAAAACTGGCATGTTTGCTTCAGAAACACAACTATGGTTTATATAGCCATGGGGGCAGCTATTCAAGCACAGGATATTTCATAGATAACAGATAAGTAGAAGAATCCAATTATATATAACAGAGCTTATCTGTTATCTGCTGTTTAACCTGTGCCTTTTCTCCTTTTTTCCAGCTTGAATAGCAGCCCCCATGGCTACACAGCAGCTTGTTTAAATAAATAATAGTAGTCTTTCTGAAGCAAACACACCAGTTTTACCAGTGTAGCACAACACTACATTATATTTACTTAAAAATACTTCCATTTTTTGGTGTTACTGTTCCTTTAACTTTTAGTATGATGTAGGGACAGTGCCGGATTTCAATGTGGGGCGCCCCTAGGCCGCGCGGTCCGACCAGGCGGCCGTGCGGTCCTAGCGCCCACCTCCCCTTCCCAGCGCGCCGGCGAAAAAACGCCGGCGCAGCGGCTGTAATTGAATGGGGACGCACGCGTCCCCATAGTGCGGCTGGGCGGCATGCCGCCCCTATTTTTTTGCCGCCCTAGGCCTGGGCCTATGCGGCCTTGCCGCAAATCCGGGCCTGTGTAGGGAGTGAAAGTCTGAGAGAATTTATTTGTACTTTTTGAGTTATTTGTTTTTTTTTATTCAGTAGCTCTCCAGTTTGCAATTTCAGCAGTCTGGTTGCTATGGTCCAAATTACCTTACCAACCATTCACTGTTTTGAATAGGATACTAGGAAAGACAGAGTAATAAAAATGAGTGATAAAAAGTAGCAATAACAATAAATGTGTAGCCTTACAGGGCATTTTTTTTTTAGAAGTGACCCCTATTTGAAAGAGTCAGAAGAAAAAGGCAAATAATTAAAAATCAATAATGAAGACCAAATGAAAAGCTGCTTAGAATTGACCATTTTATAACATATCAAAAGTTTACTTAAATGTGAACCACCCCTTTAATAGAGCTTTAGCAGAGCCGGGACCAGGGGTGGGCAGAAGAGGCAATTGGCTGTCTCACAATGATAGTGGGGCGATGGGGAGGTACCTGTTAAAGTGTCTTCTGCTTCGCCCTCTGTCACTCTCCCCTCCCTTCTGTTGTTCTGCCATCCCTCATCTCCCTTCTGTCATTCTCCCCGTCCTCCCCTCTGCCGCTCTATCCTCTGCTGTGGCGTGTGAACGTTTGCTTGCTTGCACATAGTGGGGGTGATGGGGGAGTCTGACCGTGTTGACTAAGGCCCCAGGTTGGCTTGGCCTGGCCCTGGGCAATAGAGATACACATTAGAGACCCTGCGGATTTAAAACCATTGGGGGGTGTATGTAATCAGGGTCGGACTGGGGCGCCCAGGGCTACTGGCCCAAGGCCCCCTCCGGCCCCCCTGCCATGCTGGTGATGTGCCTGTGCACATGCGCACGGTGCTGCATCTGTGCGCATGCGCGTGGCGCCGCGTTTGTACGCATGTGCCACAGGTTTTTTTTTTTTTGCCATGACCTCCGACAAAGGGGGTCGCTGCTTTAAGAAGAAGATGTGGGTCACAGAACATGGAAGTAAAAAAAAATTTTCCCCGTCCCACCCCTAATTAGCATATGCAATTTCAGATTTGGATCGGTGTTCAGCCAAATCTTTCGCAAAGGATTCGGGGGTTCGGCTGAATCCAAAAAAGTGGATTCGGCGCATCCCCCTCTCTAGCTTTCACACCAATACTGTTGGATTCCAAAGGCCTATGTCTAAAAATATCTTTTGATCGACTTTGCCTTTGTGAATGCAAACGAATAGCATTTTTTTAAAAAAAATTAGTTGTGCATGCTATCTATTTGATTGTTATAGTTCCCCCTCCCTGCTTTGCCTGACATGCTCCAGTGATCAGCTCTGGAATTCTGCTGAAGGTGTGAGATATTCGGTGGCATGCACACACACATCACAATGTGTCGAAGCTTTGTCTCCTCGTTATATGTGTAGCTTTGCATCAAAAATAACTCCAGAGGTCTAAAAAAGATACTTGAATGCAAATTGTGAAGTCAATGTGATGCCCTGTCGTGGGCTAAGTTGTTTTTTAGGGATAATTTATCAGTTTTTTCGGTCATATATTTGTTCCCAAATGTTTATCTAATCTTAACAAGGGCTTAAAGGGGATATAAATGCAAAAAAATAAAATCCCATTTTTACTTTCTGTAATGAAAAAGAAACCTATCTCCAATATACTTTAATTAAAAAATGTCTACTGTTTTTATAAGAAATCTGACTGTATGCAGTGAAATTCTCCCTTCATTTACTTGTTCTGACTGCTGAGGAAAGGAAACTTCAGACTGTCCCTAACTGCTCTGCAGGGAAAGGACCATACTTTCAAATGATAAGGGGGAGGGACTTCTTATAACTCAAGCAGCTTTGTTTATTTCCCTGTAGAACAGCCGGTGACCATGTAGAGATTCATATCTGCAGCAGTCACAGCGAGTAAACGAAGGGGGAATTTCATTGCATACAGTCAGGTATAATAGTCAGTATAATAAAAAATATTTTTTATAATTTAAACATAAAACCCCAATTTTTTTTAATTAAAACATTCATGCCTATTATGTCATCTGATAGTCGTATATTGCTCTGCTCCTGTGGCATAGCAATCACTTTGTTTCCATTCTGCACTTTCCTCTTTAATTATTGAATTTTATTTTGTATGCAGATCAGGTGCTCCATTCCACTTTGGGATGATGTAATAACCGTTTCCACAACATGGGGCCTGCCTGCTTGCTGTGATTTTGAATTCTAAGACTGATGTTTATTTTGCTCAACTAATAGAATAGAATGGGATTGGAATGATTTCTTAGGTTGACAGGTCTCCTTTAAATGCATAATATAATGATTCATAATCCAGTTACATTTATAAAACAGTGTTCGATTACAGCCTGGGCACTAGGGTTGCCACCTTTTCCGTTTGGGGAAACTGGTCGGGGGTGTGACTGGTGAAATCGAGGGCGGGCCTGATGATGTGTCGATTGGCTGATCTCTGCGTCATTAATTTTAATGTCCTGTTTTTGCCTGGACATCGCTTCCAAAAACCAGGCAGTACTGCGCAGTATATTCAATGATGTTCTAGATGCTTAGAATATAGGTTTTAGAGCTACAGGACCGATTCTGTAATGGATTGTCCCTCTACAAATGGTTCGTACTCTTCTAAGCACACTTCTGTGACACTTGCTCATGTTCCTAGGGGTTCATCCTAATGCTACACTTTTAGTAAGGGTCTCAATATTTGTGCATGATGTTCTTTGTCATGTGGTTTTGTAATACTGATTGTTTTTCATGTCTGTTTTACCAAGGTGCCAAATTCATACTCATTCTGCATAAAGAGAGAATTGTTCAAGGGTCTAAAAACTTTCGCAAGGTTCTAAGATATACTCTTGAACAATATTATCACAAAATATTTTGTGTGAGGCCTGCCAGACTTGAACAGTTTCAATTTAGGAACAATTCTCTTGACTTGCTCTTTAACTGTGAAAATGTACCACCTAATACAGCAAATTGTTTTCACAGTGGGGCTCATTTACAAACACTGGGCAAATTTGCACCTGGGCAGTAACCCATAGCAACTAATCAGTTACTGGTTCTTTTCAGGTTTTCAGGCAGGTTAAACAATGAAAGCAAACCTTTGGCTGGTTGCCATGTTTAATGCCCAGTTGCATATTTGCCCAGGATTTATAATTGAGTCCCATGTCTTATAAGACTTGGTACAGGTATAGGATCCGTTATCCGGAAACCTGTTATCCAGAAAGCTCAGAATTACGGTAATGTCTTCTCCCATAGATTCCATTATAATCAAATAATTCAAATTTTTTAAAAATTATTTCCTTTTTTTCTGTAGTAATAAAACAGTACCTTGTACTAGATCCAAACTAAGATACAATTAATCCTTATTGGAAGCAACACAATCCTATTGGATTTAATTAATGTTTAAATAATTTTCTAGTAGACTTAAAGGGGTTGTTCACCTTCAACTAGTTGTTTTCTGGTAGATCACCAGAAATAACGACGTTTTCCAATTACTTTCTATTTACTATGTGTCACCATTTTTTTAATATTGTAATAGTGTAAGTGTAACGTGTCTTTTTTCACCTTCTAAAACAGCTCTGGGAGGGGGGGTCGCAGACCCCCTAAACTGTTCTTAATTGATACATGTAGTTGATACATTTCTTATCTTTGTCCCTGCTGAGTAGAATCTCTGAGTTTCATTACAGGCGGCTGTTAGAATTGATACAATAGTTGCTAATACTCCAGAGATGCTAAAGATAAATGTATCAACTAAATGTTGCAAAATTGTAACAGTTTAGAGTTTGCACCTGAATTACTGAGCTGCCAGACTCAAACACCAGAGACAGGGACATCCAACTTTAAACTCAGATTTTGGAAAAGCAATAAAAAATCAATAATGGTATGTAATTGAAAAAAGTCTTTATTTCTGGGGAACAATCTGAAAACAACTGAAAAAAAGTGTTTGGAAGGTGAACAGCCCCTTTAAGATATGGAGATCCAAATTACAGAAAAATCCCTTATCTGGAAACCCCAAGTCCTGAGCATTCTGGATAACAGGTCTCATACCTATACAAACAATTTCTCTTTATCTGAAAGACTCATATTTAGGGCACGGGCACACACAAGATTCGGGGAGATTGTGTAGCCCTGCGACTAATCACCTCTTCTTCGGGCAGCTAATCTCCCCGAAAAGGCCTTTTCGGGAGATTAGTCGCCCGAAGAAAAGGCAATTAGTCACCAGGCGACTAAATCTCTCCGAATCTTAGCGTGTGCACTTAATCTTAAAGCACTGCTTGCTAATAATGGTGCTTATGGTTGGATTTAATTGAAAGTGATAAGAAAGCTTAGCTGAACTAGAGCAAAAAAGATTATATATTTATTTAACATTTTGGTTGTTATACTTTTTCTAATTTGTAGTTTGTCAGTTGGCAGAAAAATACATTTTTGGCAACAGGCAAGAGTGAAACATTGATCTTGAACTTAGTGCTGGATAGTAAAACTGGAAATGCCTCTTCACTTCTTGTTTATATCCTTCATTTCACCTGATTCGATATGCTGTTACACCTCTTAAATTAGAAGTGAGAAACTTGTGTTTATTCCCTCCAGTTTTATTCAAAATGTCAGATAATTCTAGTTTCCAGGGAACTTCCTAAAAATAACAATAACTCTAATCAACCACATTTGTTTTTCTGTAAATAAAATTAGGAATAAACGGCCAACCTATTTTTACATTATTTGCCGCTTTGTTCTCTCATGAAAATACAGATTCATGAGAGTTCTTTCTTATTGACCTTAGCTGGTATGTTATACCCCTCATAGTAAATACAGTTTGATTATGTAGGTTGTTTGTATATGGAACAAGGCTGTCTAGATTCAGTTGCTGTATATGGCTTTCTAAGGATTTTGTGTGGTCCCTGGGCAGCTCAAGGCATGTTATGGGCTGAGTAAACTCTAAATTCCAGTCTAATTTGTCAACAAAGCCTTTGCTTTACTACTTTATTTGCTTTGAGTGTGCCTTGTTTACTGTGGCCTTTATTGGTTTCAGCATCCCTGCCATGTAGTTGTAACTACTAGAGGAATAGTTTTTTGATGTTTATATACAGGTATGGGATCCGTTATCTGGAAAGCTCCGAATAATGGAAAGGCTGTCTCCAACAGAGTCAATTTTATCCAAATAATCCAAAATTTTAAAAATGATTTCCTTTTTCTGTAATAATAAAACTGTACCTTATACTTGATTCCAACTAAGATATGTTTAAGCCTTATTTAGGATGTTTTAGCTTTCTGTGGAAGAAATTTGGTGAAATAATTGGGGAAAATTGCAATAATTTTATTCGAAAATGTAATAAATCACTGCTAAATTTAGCAAAGCTTTGCAGTTTGGTCATTTGGAATACAAAGACATCTGTACCTATTTTTCATGTGTTAGAATGTGTACTTTACAAAAATATATGATTTAAAGGTGAGAAGTATGCAGATTTCTGGAGTGATGCTCCGTCCATCTGGATCATTTTATTTTCACGATAGTGAAATTACAAAAAGACTCCTTTTTTGAAAACCCCCCAGGTCCGGAGCATTCTGAATAACCGGTCCTATACCAGTGTTTATGATTTTTTTTAGTATGAAATAAGGGATTTCACTATAAAATGTTATCTACCGTATATACTCGAGTATAAGCCGTCCCGAGTATAAGCCGAGGTACCTAATTTTACTTCCAAAAACTGGGAAAGCTTAAAGCCTAGGGTGAGAAATGCAGCAGCTTCTGGTAAGTTTCAATCAAAAAATTGAGGGTTTCTGCTCCCATTGGATCTGCCAGCGTCTCGTTTTTGGGTGCCGGCGTCTCGTTTTTGGATGCCGGTAACCATTCTTGGATGCCGGCGAATATTCTTGGAGACTATTCTTGGACGCCGGCGACTATTCTTGGAAGCCTGCGACTATTCTTAGGCGCCGGCGACTATTCTTAGATGCTGGCGACTATTCTTAGATGCCGGCGACTGTTTTTGCGCTTGACCCGAATATAAGCCGAGGTTGAGTTTTTCAGCATATTTTGGGGGCTGAAAAACTCGGCTTATACACGAGTATATACGGTAATTTACCATGCTTTTTGTGTGTGTTTGCATATTTTTAATGTTGTTTTAGCACTACTACCCAGTTTAAAGTAACTTTAAAAATAATTTATAAACATCAGTCCGATACAGAGTACATTACAGCCATATGTGATGATTGTATTCCTGCAGGGAAATATGTACCGATGCAAAATAAGTCACTGTAAGCGTAGTCAAGTTCAAACAAATTGAGCACATATTGACCTCTGTAGCTCTTTGGAAGTTTTTTTATATGTTGTGCTATTATGTGGTGTTTTTGTTTTTTTTATTTTTTTGCCCAAGTTAGCAAAGGACAGGGCAGTGTTAGCAACAATGTATTTGGTAAAAGAAATTTATTTCTGTTTTCCGGTTGACACTTTTTTAAGATTGGTTATAACTTTCCCCCACCAATCCAAGCTGTAGGGCCAATCCAAATGAACTATATGAGGCAGAACATTGTTTATTTCAGAAAAACATGTGAAAGCTGCTGCAAAATTCATTTTTTAAGGGGAAATTGCAACAGCTTATTTTCATAACCCATGGAATGAACAACAGTACTGGGTTGTATTGTTTTACTGTGTTTTATTTTGTTCTTTTAGTGCTATGTTGTACCATTTATTTGATGACTTCTCTGTTTCTGTCCTTGTGGTCTTTTTAATCACTGTTCAAAAAAAAAATAGTTTGATGTTCAATCAGTGTTGGCATCAGGCCTGGCTCATAATTGGAGCTTTAGTTCCAATAGCTCAGTGAAGGCCAGTCAAGTCCTTTTACTCAAACTCTTTATGTATGCATGTGTGATTGTTCTGAAATAGGAGAAAAGCAGAAAAACGTCATGACAGAAATTGTTATTGTACGCTGTAGCCTTCAGGTTTGATATCAATGGAACCAGGGCCTAAACTATGAAAAAGCTGTTCCTCTTCCACAATGCATTGTCCGAGGTTAGGTTTGTTTACTTTTGATCAACCTTTAACCTTTTTCCCCCCAACCCTTTGTTTTTGTCAGTTTCACGATAGTTATGGCTAAAAATGTGTCTGTACAAATATAGTCATAATGTATGTGCACTTTATATTGTTTGCTCTTTTCTTTTACTTCTGTGTATGTTCTTGTGACTGCTTGTCTTTTTCATTGACTTTTAAATGTTTTAAAACCCAAAGAACTTAAACCCAGCAAGTTGCCGAGCGAATACACACAAGGCAGTAATATCAACGGAATAGTAAATATATATGTCTTAATCAATTGTCTTTTCTTTGTGTTTAACAGAGACATACTTATCACTCGATTGGGAGCACTGATGAATTATGAGCAACTGTGTGAAGAAGTGCGAGAAATGTGCTACTTAAACCAGAGGCAGCCCATCACATTGAAATGGATTGATGATGAAGGTAGTAGCATAGATCATGTCTAAACAATGGTGTACATTCTTTTCTTCTGCATTGGTCTGTTTGGCAAGAAATTTAAAGGACACGTGAACCCCAAAAATGTTTTTCTTGTGTAATAAAAGAAAACACAATTATAAGCAACTTTTCAATATTAATTTATTAAAAATTGTTATTGCTTTGAATGTTATTTGCAAATGGAATTGCTATTGAAAGCAACATTTGCTTAAAGCGATACTGACACATTCCTATAAAAATCACAGGAACGTGTCGGTAAAGTAAATGCTGCACAAAGAATCATTTTTCTTAAAGCCCCTGCTAACCTGTGTTTCCCCCGACCCTCCGACAAAGCTAAAAGTCCTTTTGAGCCGTTTCAGTGACTCTGGGCTTTACTTTATACTGACACGTTCCCATTATTTTTATATGAATGTGTCAGTATCGCTTTAACTCCTGGTTGTTACTTTTTAAACAATGTTGCACAAGCCAGTCTCCTCCAGCAAGACAGATCTGTTAATCCATTGGCTTTTGTTTTAAAAGTCAGAGCCACCAAGGCAGAGAATAGAAGGGGACAGACAAGAACTTTCAATTCATATACAAATAACTTAGAAAGATTGTGAAAGAATGTGTAAAACGAGTACAAGTATGAGACCTGTTTTCCAGAATGCTCGGAAACTGGGGTTTTGTGGATAACTGATCTTTTTGTAATTTGGATCTTCATGTCTTCTGCTAGAAATCATGTAAACATTATGGGGCAGATTTATCAAGGGTCGAATTGAAAATTCAAATTTTTGAGTACTTTTATGGCCAAAACTGTCAAATTTGACTAGGGAATAGTTCAAATTTGATTCGTTTTTTTTTGTTTTTTTTAATTCTAATTTTGAGATTTATCATACCCTGGCCCTTTAAGAACTCTAATTTTGATTATTTGCCACCTAAAATCTGCCGAATTGCTTGTTGTAGTCAATGGGAGGCGTCCTGGGATGAATTTGGAGTTGTTTGCAGCCTTCCTGACATTTGAGTTTTTTTGGAGAAAAAACTTGAATCGAATTAGATTCAAATTCGATTCAAGTTTTCGTGTCAATCCTATTCATCTGAGTTTAGCAAATTAGATCTTTTAAATAAATTTCGATTGGTCGAATTTCGAGTTCATGGGAGTTTATAAAAACTCCCTTGAATTCAAAATTCGACCCTTGACAAATGTGCCTCTAAATAAACCCAATAGGCTGCTTCCAATACAGAAGTGCTGGCCTGTCTTATTTTTTTTTTTTATATATATATATATAAATATATATATATATATATATATATATATATATATATATATATATATATATATATATATATATATATATATATACAAATTAATAAAATTTACCCCAGCACTCCAACATATAGCCCCCTGGGAAACCTATTTTTGCACAACTGAACTGTAACTAACACAAAAAGAGACACTTTTAGTTACAAAGTTTGTACAAAGCATGCATAAGCTGACGCGCCCCGTCAAGGCAGTGTCCGTGCGTCAGTCCTATCCTAAGTGAAAAAAGTATTATCTTTGGGGGAGAAAGATCATACCTGCTTTTCTCTTTGTCTAGCATGATCTCTTCCAAAGACACCATTAAGCGGGGGTTGGGAGAGCAAGCATCAAGGAGAGCGCCACCTCCCCATATATAATATAATTAAATCAAAAAAATGCAGCTCAATCCCTTTTTATTGGGTGCACGTGGGTACGGCTTGATATACAAATTAATAATTTAATGCATGCTTTGTACAAACTTTGTAACTAAAAGTGTCTCTTTTTGTGTTAGTTACAGTTCAGTTGTGCAAAAATAGGTTTCCCAGGGGGCTATATGTTGGAGTGCTGGGGTAAATTTTTATTAATTTGTATATCAAGCCGTACCCACGTGCACCCAATAAAAAGGGATTGAGCTGCATTTTTTTGATTTAATTATATTATATATATATATATATATATATATATATATATATATATATATATATATATATATATATATATATATATATTACAAGATTCCTCTGCACTCAACCCATTATCAATATATTTAAGACAGAGACATTTTGTGCATACTGCTACTGAAAAATGCCTTACCCTTTAAACAAAACAGGGATTGTTTGTCCATATATTGCAATATATTTAAGCTGGCCAACTACGTCAAAGTCATCCCATATCTGGCCAGTCCTATGCTCAATTTTCATTTGATTCATTAAGAATTCTATGGTAATGGGTTGAGTGCAGAGGACTCTTATGTTTGACTATATGTATTTTGTGGTCACACCCTCATTGCACCCCCGCCTAATGGTTTTAAAAACTAGTGGTGAGCACAACTTTCCCTTGTTTGTTATAGTTCTACAAGAGCAGTGACCAGCTCCATGTTGTAGCTCCCACCCCCTCCAACTATAGTCAGGTGATCCCACTGGTGTCTAATAAAAGGTCAGCCAAGTTTGGGAGTTTTACTTTGAAAGCAGCTAGTAAGTTGCAGGTAAAACGCATTCGTCCCTTTTATAAAATGTATAATGAAACCATAGAATTCTTAATGAATCAAATGAAAATTGAGCGTAGGACTGGCCAGATATGGGATGACTTTGACGTAGTTGGCCAGCTTAAATATATTGCAATATATGGACAAACAATCCCTGTTTTGTTTAAAGGGTAACGCATTTTTCAGTAGCAGTATGCACAAAATGTCTCTGTCTTAAATATATTGATAATGGGTTGAGTGCAGAGGAATCTTGTATTTGTCTATATGTATTTTGTGGTCACACCCTCATTGCACCCCCACCTAATGGTTTTAAAAACTAGTGGTGAGCACAACTTTCCCTTGTTTATATATATATATATATATATATATATTATACTCTCGATTTGGAATAAAGCATTCCCAGACCAACACTTCCCTTAGTAAATCAAGTGATTTTATTTTTCACACATCACAGTGCTCCTGTGATGTGTGAAAAATAAAATCACTTGATTTACTAAGGGAAGTGCTGGCCTGGGCATGCTTTATTCCAAATTGAGAGTATATGATTGATATTTGGCCGTGCACCCCTGCAATTGCGTTGTTGGAGTGCGGATACTGAAGATATAAAATATATATATATATATATACACATACATACATACAAAACAGCTGGAAGCTGGCACAGCACATCTTATTGGTTCAATGTGCCTGGATGCAATATGCAAATATTGTGTCTATTTTAATTACATTGATACACTTTCATTTTTTGGTGATACCGTTCCTTTAAGTAGATACAGTATGTGGACTGGAAACAAAATCACCCTCTCTGGGCAAATATGCCCATAGTAATTGTAAAGGTGACCGACACATGGGGAGATTTGGCACTAGCACTAAAAATGCTCTACCAAGGGTGACAAATCTCCCTAAAATGCCATCCCCCGTCATTAACCTTAGAATCACTGCAAGTAAATTACTTTACTGCAAGTAATGTATTGAATTCTAAGGTTTGTGAAGGGAATGGCATTTTAGAGAGATTTGTCACCCTTGGTAGAGCATTTTTACTGCAAAATCTCCTCATGCACCATCAAGATGTTCAGACAGCAGTCATATTTATTTTCTTTGTCTTATTTGCTATAGAAAATGGTAAGAAACCACATGAGAGCTGAACCATTTGTTTTCCTTATAAACTGACCGTGAGTAGGATCAAGTAGGATGGCACAGTAATGGCCTTCATGTCAGAGACAAGGGCATGCCTAAATCGGACAGCATTGATGCTGAGAGGACAGTTTGTAAAACAAAAGACATTGTTTCTTAAAATCTTCAGCTGTATAGTGCATACTGTGTTATTAATTCTCCTTAATCATATATTTGATTTGGCTGTATTTTGTTGTTCTCATTTCTGATATACAGGAAAAACATAGATCTGTGCACCAGTAAACAAATAACAAAGATGTTTTTGTTTTTTTTAAGATAAATGCTCTTCGGACCTCAAGTGCAAATAATAAATAGAAGTTTACCCATACTCCCATGACAATAAAGGGATGTTCCAAACACCTTTTTCAGATTGTGTTTACAGCTGTTTTCTAATATTATTTATTTTTGACCATTCTTCAAAAATTTATGTTTACGCTTTTAACGTTCCTATCTCTCTCTAGTGTTTGTCTGGCAGCTCAGTAATCCAGCAAAGACTAGGAACTGTTACAATATGCTTCTTTTACTTGATACATTTCTCAGAAGCATCTGTGGAATGTTAGCAACTGTCGTATTAATTATTACATTGCATTTAAGGAAACTCTGGGATTTAGTTTAGCAGGGACAAAGATAAGAATTGCATCAAATTAGAACAGTTTACAGTTTTGTGACTCCTCTCACAGGGCTGCTATTTGGAAAGTGAACAAAACTTGTAAAGACTAATATTGTGTCTAAATCTATAGTTGCATTATTATCCTACGTTTCTTGAATGTTTATTATGTAGTATGTGTGCTTTATGTTACTATGGCATATGGAACACATATTAGGACATTGTCAGAGGAAATCCATCTCCTGTATGCAATCTCCTATGCTAAAGGAATGCAATGTAGCCTACTTTTTCACTCACCCCTCCTCAAAGCAGGCGTCACACCTCGCTCCTCCCTTCTCAGCTTTCAGGACCTGCTCCTCACTCCTCCCTCCTCAGCCATCCACCTAGATCCTCGCTCCTCACTCCTTCCTCCTCAGCCATCTGTCCTGGGTCCTAGCTTCTCCTTCCTCAGCCGTCAGCTGTAGCTCGAATTTGACTGCTGCAATTAAAGGAGAAGGAAAGCTACAGAGGCATTTTATTGCCAATAGATTACCTGTAATAGTGCAAGCTAGAATGCTATATTTATTCTGTAGAATCTTTTACCATACCTGAGTAAAAAGCTCTAGAAACTCTCTGTTTGTTTAAGATAGGAGCTGCAGTATTAACGTGGTGTGACATCACTTCCTGCCTGAGTCTCTCTCTGCTCTGGGCTCAGATTACAGTAGAGAAGGGAGGGGGGCGGGGGAAGAGAAACAAACTGAGCATGCTCTTGCCCAGGGCAATGAGGTTTAACCTGAAGGCAGGAAGTCTGATACAGAAGCCCATGAGTACACAATAGAAGGAAAGAAATGCAGTGTTTCTTTTGACAGGGGACTCAGAGCAGCACTACTTTTGGGGTTTACTGGTATATTTAGATGGACCTTTCTGATAAGGCTTACTTAGTTTTAACCTTTCCTTCTCCTTTAAAAAACCTAAAACGCCTATTGGCTAAAACAAATGGCAAGCACAAGTAACTATAATCAGGGCGCAGGGCTGAATATGTGCACCCTGAGGAGTGAGGAGCAAGAGCTGACGACTGAGGAGGGAGAAGCTAGGACTCAGGACGGATTGCTGACGAGTGAGGCGCAAGAGCTGACAGCTGAGGAGGGAGGAGCGAGGTGGGACATCTGCCTCAGAGGATGGGTGAGTAAAAAAGCATGCCATGTCGCATTCCTCTTGCTTAGGACAGTGCATGCAGGACAACGATTTCCCCCTCTGTTAAATGTTGTTCTTAAACCTGCTCCAAAATGTTGTTGCCTGCAGCTAGGCAGTGCTGTAGCATACAATGGAATTCTTCAGAACGTATCTGTTATCTGCTGTGTATCCTGTGCTTGAATGGCTGCCTCCTGGCTACACAGCAGCTTGTTTATATAAACTATATTTTTTTTTATAAAGCAAACACACCACAGTTTTCAGGGCACCAGTACATTATATTATCTTTCCGTTATAACATTTAAATTTTTTCAGCCCACCAACAGATGCAGGAGTAGATGGTTGTAATGCAATGGGGTTATAAGCAAAAAAAAGAAACTTTAATTTAAACTTTCACACGTTGCTCCTCAAAACATTGCAATTTAGACAAATTAAAGCTGAAAATATTTTTTTTTTTTTTTTGTGGTTGCTGAGAGGTCAGCTAATACAAGGCTTAAATGTGATTTTTATTTTTCCCACAATTAGAAATATTTGGTGCACCCAAACTCACACATTCAAGTTATATTTTTCGAAAACTAGATTGTCTGTTAATTATTAAACAAATAAAACTCGTAAATTCAAATGTAAAAATTTGCCATCTAAAAGTTGCAAGGTCATGTAGAAGTCAATGGGAGTTGTCCTAGGCAAAGCTCAAAGTTTTTTGGTTGATTTGAGGGTTTTTTTGAAAACTCAATCAAGTTTGAGTTTTCGGGACATAAATTCGATTGATTCAAGTTTTTTCGAGACATGAACTCGATCATTAGGGTTTTTTCCCACTGCTGTTTTTGACATTTTGACTTTTTAATAAATACCTAAACATTTGAAATTCGAGTTTTATCCCAGATAGAAAAACCCTCACAGCTCACAAATCTAATTCTTGATACTGTCACACTTGCGTTTTTTTTTACTTTCTCAGTCTGCTCAGCATAAAAGGATATAGCGTACCATTAGGATACTGATCCCACATCATTAATTGAAACATTGATGACCGACATTAGGGGGGATTATCAAGCTTTTTTATCAATCTTTTTTCTGAAAACCATTCTGAAAACTGATTTATTTGCTATAGAAAATGTTTAGCAACCACATGAGAGCTGACCCATTTCTTTTCCTAATAAATTGACAGTGAGTAGGATCAAGTAGGATGGACAGTAATGCTCTTCATGTCAGAGACAAGGGCATGCCTAAATCTGACAGCATAGATGCCGACATGACAGTTTATAAAACAAAAACACTGGGGATCATTTATAAACAGTGGGCAAATTTGCTTCTGGGTTGTAACCCTTGGCAATCAATCAGATGATTACTTTCAGTGCTCAACCTGCAGCTGGCTGAAAAAAGCTAATCACTGATTGGTTGCTATGGGTTACTGCCCAGGTGCAAATTTGCCGAGTGTTTATAAATGAGCCCCATTGTTTCTTAAAATCAGAAGCTGTATAGTGCATCCTGTGCTATTATCAAACCAAATCCGCATGGACTCTCCTCCCCATTTATTAATACATGTTTACAAATTATTTTTTTAGGATTTTATGCTCGAAAAAGTTTTTCATTAGAAAGCTACATTTTTTCTGAAACCCTGCATAACTCAGGAAATCAGGTCTGAGTTGGAGTACTTATTTTCATCGGACTAAAAAAATATAATTTTTTTCCTCTGAAAAAATGGTATTTTCAACTTTAGAGCTTAATAAATAACCCCCTAAATGTCAAAGTGACTGCAGTCCTGAACTCCTCTTCCTGCACTTCAGTGGCGGAACTACCGGGGGAGCAGGGGGTGCAAGCGGGCCAGGGCTGCGCGTTCTGCGCCAGGGCCCGCCCCCCTCTAGTTACGTTTCTGCTGCACTTTGTCACCCTTCCTGGTGCTGGATAGGCAGGCTTTTTCTAACTATATGGCACTGAAATTTAAATTGTAATTCAGTTCACTCCTGTGAAAAAAGCAGGCCCAGCACTTCATAGCAAGGAAGAGAACAGAAGTTAATTTTGCTTAGTTGGGCCTCAGTTTATTTTTCTCATGGCTGGATCTAGGATGGCTGCTTCATTCTGACATACAGGATTTTTGCTAATGAATGGCTGCATTGTATTGGATGATTTAAGAGTGTACAAGGCCCACTGGTGAGGAACTAGACATAGGCCAGTAAATGCCCTGGTGATGAACTAGACCTAGGCCAGTAAAGCCCTGGATTCCACGTTTATATTGTATTTTATTTGTATTGTAATTGCATTGTTTTCTATTTCTTTTTTTTACCAGGGGATCCATGTACTATTTCTTCCCAAATGGAGCTGGAAGAAGCCTTTCGTTTATATTCCATATACAAGGAAGAAGGCCTCAGCATCCATGGTAAAGATTAGATAACTGTTATAATGTGCTTTTCACGAAAAGGATATTAAAGGAAAACTATACCCCCCAAACAAACTAGGTCTCTATAAAAATATATAGCATAAAACAGGTCTTATTTAAAACCTTGCTTTGTGTAAATAACCCATTTCCATAACAACATAATTTTTTAGTAGCAAAAAAATAGAACATCGCCATTTTAAGAAATAAGGGCCGCCCTCTAGGATCCGAAGATTCACAGTGCACACAAACAAAATGTACATGTTAAATCACATTAATGGACAACGTTCAGTCTTTTACTCCCACACTTCTTCCTGTTACAGTTATTGCTGCAGTATTTCTGATCAGGTGATCTCTGAGGGAGCATGCAGGCCATCATAAAATGGGGGTTCAAGGGAAAAGATACTAAAGGGCAGTATTTATTTAAATATATATTCCGTTTTAGTAATAATTTTTAATATGTTACTTAATATGATAAACTATCCATTGCTTAATAGTTCACTTTGGAAGGTATAGTTTTTCCTTTTGGAAATTTCAATTTCAGAGGATGACACTGCTGAAGAGTGGGGAACATTTCTATCCGTTTCCATGGGAAAGTGGCGCTGATCACCCATTAAATGCAAACTATAGTGCTTCTCGTTCATAGCAAAGGGAAGTGATCTTTGGTCGTAAGGGTAATGGCACAAGGGCTGGTTTTAATCTGTGTTCTTTCCACAAAATATTTAAATTATAATCTGAAAGCACTTTGGAACAGTTTGTGATTCCAGATAACTATTGCCCGAGCTGTGCTTGCTGAAGCATGTGTATGCAATTAATGTACACTATATAAGTTAGTGTCTGGCAATTTTTGGATGCTTTTGCATTTATTGGTTACTGAAAGCGCCACAGTGGACTTAACCATAAACTGTGTTTTGCTCTACAACTCCCAGATTGACAGTTATGGTATTGCATTAGAGCAAACTTCAAATCACACAATTAGGTTATCCTAATTCATATGCAGTGTCCTTTCTGCTTGAATGTTGTCAATACTAAGATTATATATCCTAATTGTATTCGTAAATATATTTGTGTTTATTTTGAACTTTATGATCACATGCCCTATCCACTGATCTATTTATGAATTATTTTTATTCCTGTTGTCAGACAACATGCATACAGGGTAGTCCATCTCATTTGGGAAATAGGACTGTTGCTATAACTTATTCCCAAAGCGGCTTAGAATGGCAGAAAGAAAGAAAATCTTATTTAGAAATGAATTCTAAGTTACTTTTAAATCTTAGGGTAGGGGCACACTGGGCGATTTGGGGAGATTTAGTCGCCTGGCGACTAATCGCCTCGTCTTTGCAGCGATTTATCTCCCCCCGAACGCCTTCCCTCTGTCTTGCGCCGGCTATAATGAAAAGTCACCTGCGGCATGGCACACGCGGTGCTTTGTATTCCGAAGTTGCCTCACGAGGAAACTTTGGGCGACTTCGGAATAGGAAACGCTGCGTGTGCCATGCTGCAGACGACTTTTCATTATAGCCGGCGCAAGACAGAAGGAAGGCTTTTGGGAAGATTGGTCTCCGAAAAAACGAGGCGATTAGTTGCCAGGCGACTAAATCTCCCCGAATGGCCCTGTGTGCCCCTACCCTAAATCACCATGTTATTTTAAAATGTAATTCCTATTTAAAATAGTGTCTGGTTGCACTACTGGTTCTGACTCCTAATACAATTGAGCTGAAGCCAGCTCTTAACAGATCTGGAGGAGAACTGACCTCTGCTAAAATAGTTAGAAACAGTCAGAACCAAAGAGCTGAATGGGATAAACAAGAACTGCATTCTACTGCAATTACATTCCTAAATAACTTTTGTCATTGGTTTTAATTTATACAGTTATCCGGAGACCCGTTATCCAGAAAGCTTCGAATTATGCAAAGACTGTCTCCTATTGACTCAAGTTTATCCAAATAATCCAAAATGTTTAAAAAATAATTCCCTTTTTCTTTGTATTAACTAATAGAACAGTTCCTTGCACTTGATCCAAACTTAGATATACCGGTAATTAATCTTTATTGAAAGCAAAACCAGCCCATTGGGTTTATTTAATGTTTTCATGATTTTATAGTAGATTTAAAGATCCATATTACAGAATGATCCATTATTCGGAAATCCCCAGCTCCGGAACTTTCTGGATAACACGTCCCATACCTGTATAGATATTAACATAATTTGTAATTGCATAAGTCGCAATAGTATGTACTTTTAACACAGTTTAAATGCAAAGGTTTCTCCTTTTAATTAAAACAGGGAAAATAAATCTCAAGGTAACATATACCTACAGGAGCTGCTGTGGTTTCCAAGCTACTGTGTCATCAGCAGTGAAACTTTCATTCTTTTTTTTGTGTAATTAATTCCTGTGTCCCAAGTTTGTGTTTAGAGTGGTGCGAACTCTTATTAGGTATGCTGCCCGCAGCACAGCGGACCCTTTCCCAACTCACAAGACTTCTTTTTCTAAAGAGGCCATAAATAGTTTGTGTACATTTTTTAGTTTTTTCACTGCCATTTAATTAAGAGCATGTAATAATCATTTCTTCTTTTATTTAGTGTTTCCCAGTATCCCAGAGAAGCCAGGCATGCCTTGCCCTGGAGAAGACAGTGAGTAATTTTATATGTACTTTAATACGGTTTGTTTGGGTTATGAAGTGCAGATTTCCTTTTTTGTAACATAGGATCTGATACCTATTTATCTGTACATACTTCAGTGTTGATGTTGTGTACTATGAAAATCAGAAACTGCTAGAGCTTTGCCTAGTTAAGGGGCGTTGCTAGGCAACATGCTTTTTTCCCACGGTGTAATCTTGAACCCAGATATGTGCTGCTTTATTGGCAGAGTGCAAGAAAAAAAAGGAAAAACACTCACATCGAACTTTTGATACTTTACCTTTTATTAAGCCACAGACTGACTTGTGCCTTTACCTTGTGTGGGTCAGCCTGTGGCTTAAAGGAACAGTAACACCAAAAAATGTAAGTGTTTTAAAGTAATAAAATATATCATGTACTGTTGCCCTGCACTGGTAAAACTGATTTGCTTCAGAAACACTACTATAGTTCATGTAAACAAGCTGCTGTGGAGCAATGGCGGAAATTGGAAAACAGCTATATGGCACAGGTTAACTAATGGATAACAGATAACACCATTAGACAGACAGAGCTTATTTGCTATCTGCTGTGTAACTGAGCCTTTTCTCCTTTGAATGGCTGCCCCCATTGCTGCATAGCAGCTTATTTATATAAACAATAGTAGTGTTTCATAAGCAAACACAGCATTTTTGCCAGTGCAAGGCAACACTGCATTCTATTTGCATTACTTTAAAACACTTTTATTTTTTGACGTTACTGTTCCTTTAAAGGAGCAGGAAAGGTTAAAACTAAATAAGCCTTATCAGAAAGGTCCACCTAAATATACCAGTAAACCCCCAAAGTAGTGCTGCTCTGAGTCCCCTGTCAAAAGAAACACTGCATTTCTTTCCTTCTTTTGTGTACACATGGGCTTCTGTATCAGACTTCCTGCCTTCATCTTAAACCTCCCTGCCCCGGGCGTGAGCATGCTCAGTTTGCTCCTCTTCCCCCTCCCTCCCTTCTCTGCTGTAATCTGAGCCCAGAACTATAAGTGAGCAGGGGGAGACTCAGGCAAAAAGCGATGTCACACCATGTTAATACTGCAGTTGCTATCCTAAACTTCGAGAGCTTTTTACTCAGGTATGGTAAAACATTCTACAGAATAAATATAGCATTCTATCTTGCACCATTGCAGCTAATCTGTTGGCAATAAAATGCTTCCATAGCTTTACTTCTCCTTTAATAAAAGGCAAAGTGTCAGACGTGAGAGTGGTATTTGTGTTTGTGCCATAAATAATCTCATGTTCCTTAGTTTTTAGTTTAAAGGGACACTGTTGCAGGAAAACATGTTTTCAAACCCCATCAGTTAATAGTTCTAATCCAGCAAAATTTTGCACTGAAAGAGCAAAAAAGAAAAAAAAAAAAACAGATTTTTTTTTATATTTCATTTTGAATTTTGGGGCTAGACATATTGTCGGTTTCCCAGGTGCCCCAGTCATGTGACTTTTGCCCTAATAAACTTCATTACTCTTACTGCTGCGCTGCAAGTTGGAGTGATTTCAACCCCCTCTCTTTCCTCCCCAGTAGCCAAACAATGGGAAGGTAACCAGATAACAGCTCCTTGACGCAAGATTACAGCTCCTTGGTAGATACGAGAATAGCACTCAATAGTAAAAATCCAAGTCCCACTGCGACTCCTCCAGTTACATTGAGTAGGAGAAACAATAGCCTGCCTGAAAGTAGCTCCATCATGAAATACTGGCTCTTTCTGAAAGCACAGGATCAGGCAACATAACCTGAGATGGCTGCCTACATACCAATATTACAAGTAATAAAATACACTTGTTGGTTCAGGAATACAATTTTATATGGCATTTTAATGTAAATAATGTAAATTAGAATTAAAAACTACACCATAAAAATCATGACAGTATCCCTTTAATGCTCCTGCATGTCATGTATATACCATACCACAAGGGCATTGAAGAATAAACAACACTCCTTTTGCATAAGTTGTCTTAAACATTGAGCAGAATTGCACTGCCCTATATGAGTTGATTTCAGTTCTACCATTTGATTATAACAATTGATACAGTTTAGACAGGAAAATTATCCTGTCGGAAAAAGTTTGCCCTTCTTTGGGTGTTATGATGATCTGATTACAGTAGAACCCCCATTTTACATTTTTCAGGGACCAGAAAGTAATGGTGTAAATTCATTATACATTATACAGTGCCTTGCAAAAGTCTTCCCGCCCCCTGGCATTTTTAATTTACGTGCAAACTGTTCACCCCTAAAGTCAGTACTTAGTAGAGCCACCTTTTGCAGCAATTACAGCTGCAAGTCGCTTTGGATAAGTCTCTTTTGGCTTGCCACATCTTGCCACTGGGATTTCTGCCCATTCCTCAAGGCAAAACTGCTCCAGCTCCTTCATGTTGGATGGTTTTTGCTTGTGAACAGCAATCTTCAAGTCTGACCACAGATTCTCAATTGGATTTAGGTCTGGACTCTGACTAGGCCATTCCAACAAATTTAAAAGTTTCCCCTTAAACTACTCGAGTGTTGCTTTAGTAGTATGCTTCGGCTCATTGTCCTGCTGGAAGGTGAACCTCTGTCCCAGTCTCAAATCACAGGCAGACTGACACAGGTTTTGCTCAAGAATATCCTTGTATTTAGCACCATCCATCTTTCCCTCGACTCAGACCAGTTTCCCAGTCCCTGCTGCTGAAAAACATCCCCACAGCATGATGCTGCCACCACCATGTTTCACTGTGGCGATGGTGTTCTTGGTGTGATGGGATGTGTTGGGTTTGCACCAGACAGCATTTTCCTTGGTGGCTGAAAAGTTAAATTTTAGTCTCATCTGACCAGAGCACCTTCCTCTATACATTTGGGGACTCGCCTAAACACAAAACGTGCCTTCTTATTTTTAACTTTAAGTAATGGCTTTTTTCTGGCCAGTCTTCCATAAATCCCAGCTCTATGGAGTATACGGCTTATTGTGGTCCTATGGACAGATACTCCAGTCTCTGCTGTGGAACTCTGCAACTCCTTCAGGGTTACCTTTGATCCCTGTGCTGCCTCTCTGATTAATGCCCTCCTTGCTCAGTCTGTGAGTTTAGGTGGGTGGCCCTCTCTTGGCAGGTTTGTTGTGGTACCATTGTTTTGGTACCATGCCAGAAAAGGTGTGTTTATACTAACAGATCATGTGACACTTAGATTGCACACATTTCACTAATTATGTGACTTTTGAAGGTAATTGGTTGCACCAGGATTTTTAGGGGCTTTATGGCAAAGGGGATGAATACATATATATGCACATGCCAAATTTCGTTTTTTTATTTTTTGTAAATTCTTTTTTATATATATTTTTCTCATTTCACTTCACCAACTTAGACTATTTTGTGCAGATCCATCACATAAAATAGGATTAAGAAACATTTAAATTACAGGTTGGAATGTAACAAAATAGGTAAAAAGGGGTGAATACTTTTGCAAGGCAGTGTATATATTTCCATTAAAACTAAAGAATAAGGGAAAACTTAAAATCAGAGTATGAAACATTGATATTTCACTGAACATTATATCTAGTATAGGAAATTCAAAAACAACTGGACTTTCTGATTAATCAAAGAAGACGTTTCATTACTCATCCGAGCAGCGCATTAAGTTCCAACTGACTGGTGTGGGAAGTTCTCTGCATAAAAACTCTTCCACTAATCCAATCACAATGGCACATTGTAACTCTTTAGAGAGGTGACATCTGATACTCACAGAGGTTGTGATTGCTTTGTAGTTACTGTGATAAGATTACCAATGTATCATTCAACTCCTAGAACAGGTGTTACTTGTGAGAGTTGCATGAATGGATGTGTGAAGTGTTCTGAAACCATCGGGGTACAGATGTTTGAATTGCTTTGTATGTAGCAGACAGGTGGTGTCGAAGACCCCCTGCCTCTGTTCAGGGATATTTTTACACCTTTATCCAAGATTTGGACATTGTTATCTTCAAAAGAGTATACCTTGTCTTTTTGGTGTAGAAAGACAGCCGAGTCTTGCCATGAAAAGTTCACCCCCTATGTCGAGCCATACGCTTGGTGAGCATATGTTTTGTCTCCCCAATGTATAGATCCGTGCACTCCTCGCTACACTGGACTGCGTATACCACATTGCTTTGTTTTTCTTTAGGCGTTGGATCCTTTGGGTGTACCAGTTTTTGTCTCCGTGTGTAGCTAGGTTTGAAAAACACAGAAATGTGGTGTTTGTTAAAAATCTTCCTGAGTTTCTCTCACACTCAGCTACATATGGGATGACTATGTTTTTGCCTACTGTGTTTCTCCAGGCAGTTGTTGCTTTTGGTGTTCCTGTTGGGCTTGGTTGCTGCTGTTTTGAAAAACAGTCTGGGTAGCTACACGCTTTCAAAGCTCCTCTGAGATGTTTTTGCTCTTTGTCTTTGGTCTCTGTTTCAGTTGTCACACTTTGCGCCCTGTGGTGCAGAGTTCTAATGACACCCAGGGGCACATTTACTAATGGTCGAATATCGAGGGTTAATTAACCCTCGATATTCGACCGTCAAAGTAAAATCCTTCGAATATCGAAGTCGAAGGATTTACCGCATTTCCTGCAATCGAACGATCGAAGGAAAAATCATTCGATCTAACGATTAAATCCTTCGAATCGAACGATTCAAAGGATTTTAATCCATCGATGAACGATTTTCCTTCGATCAGAAATTTGTTAGAAAGCCTATGGGGACCTCCCCATAGGCTACCATTGATGTTGGCGAAGTAGGGGGTCGAAGTTTTTTTTAAAGAGACAGTACTTCGACTATCGAATAGTCGAACGATTTTTAGTTCGAATCGTTTGATTCAAAGTCGAGGTCGAGGTCGAAGTAGCCAATTCGATGGTCGAAGAAGCCAAAAAAAACGTTCCAAATTCGAAGTATTTTTTCTTCTATTCCTTCACTCGAGCTAAGTACATGTGACCCCAGTTTGTGTTCCAGTGGATGGGGGGAATCAAACAACAGATATTGATCTGTATGAGTGGGTTTCCTGTATACTTCCATTTTCAAGTTACCCCACTCTTGTATGGATATCAAACAGTCCAAAAAGGCAAGTTTGTTTTCGTGGACATCTTCCCTTTGTGAACTTGATGTTATTGTCCACTGAGTTAATGTGTTCTGTAAAGGCCACCACTTCATTGGATCTGATTTTAACCCAAGTGTCCACAACATACCTGAACCAGTGACTGGAATTTAAATAAGGCCCTCCTTTCCACTTCCTCCATATACAAGTTAGCTACAATGGGAGAGACTGGTGAACCAATTGCACAGCCATATTCCTGTCTATAAAAATGGTCCTTGTATTTGAAGTATGTGGTGGTAAAGCACAAATCTAGCAACAAACATACTTGGTTAGGACAAGCTTCGTTCTGCTGCTGAGGGTGTTATCTTGCTGCAGTTGATTTCTTACAGTCTCAATTGCCTCTGTCGTAGGTATACATGTGAACAATGAAGTGACATCATATGATACCATTGTTTCTATTGCCTCTAGTCTAATGCCATGAATCTTGGATGCAAACTCTTTGGCATTCTGGATATGATGCACTGCATTGCCTACCAACGGTGCGAAGATGTTAGCCAAGAATTTTGGGATGCTCTAAGTCACTGAATTGATGCTTCTGACAATAGGTCTTAGTGGGGCTCCTTCTTTGTGTATCTTGGGGAGTCCGTATAAGCATGGGGTGGCTTCTCTGGGGTACAGGCAGCGGTATAAGTCTGCAACTTATCACCTTTTGCTTGTAACGCCTCGTTGGGTCTTTCCTTAAGGGTTCATATGTATTGCTATCACTGAGTAATGTGGTTATCTTGCAGTGATAGTCAGGTGTGTTGAGCACAACTGTGCATCGCCCTTTATCTGCTGGCAGGATAGTGATGTTCGGTTCCTTACTAAGTGAATTGAGAGCTCTCCTTTCTTGTGTAGTAAGTTTCAAGGGAGGTGTTCTGGCACTTGACAAGGCAGCTGACACTTTTAGCCAGAGTTGTTCCGCTTCCTCTTTTTGTATGTGATTATTATTGATGGCAGATTATGTGGCTGTGATGAGTTCAACTACTGCCATTTGTTGTGGTGTGTCTTTCCTAAGTATTTGCACCCCCTGACTGCTGTTTCCAGAAGCTAGGCTGAGCTGGACTGCGTGTCTTGCCACTTCATACCTTGTGCCTCTTATTGACACTCCCGATACAAGGCAGGGGGGGTGGGGACACACCTAAATGTCTTCCTTTGCCCACCGTCTTGAATGGAGGGCTTTCAGGGCGAAGCATTTGGCTGTTTGGTCAAAAGTGCAATAAAATTAAAATGGGCAGTTGCACTTTTCTTTTGCATTGGGCATTGTAAATTACCCCTATTATAGGGGTTCAGTGACCATCCAACATTGAAGCAGTAGCCAAAATATTTATAAAATTATAATTTTTTTATTAGGACGTGCATAAGCCTAACACGTTTCGTGCCTGAAGTGGGCACTTACTCATAGGCTTATGCATGTCCTAATAATTTTTTTTAAATTTTTAAATATTTTGACTACTGCTTCACTGTTGGATGGTCTCTTCAAATACTTGAATTTCCTATTATCCAGGATGTTGCAAAAACAGACAATGCCATTCACTGCAGTAAAATGGAACACAGGGCAGTTTCAGACGGTTTTCCCTGCTATCATTGCAGCATCAAAATTGTCATGGGATGTGATTTAGGTGTTTTGGCAAGAAGTCTGCAAATTGGTCCCTCACATGTAATCGGTTTTCCCCTATTATGTCACTTGTTCCATGTATTTTACTATTTACAGGAGCTAAAAGTATTGCTCAGAGCAGTGCAATAATGTTTTCCTATATGGGAGGCTCCTTGGGCTCGGTGTTGCTGCGTGTGTGTGTGTATGTGTTGCTGTGTGTGTGTCGGGGTCCTGCAGACAGTAATACGACTTGTATTGGAACAACCCGCCCACTGCCTCCGAGCATCTCCCTCTCTGTAGTTCCTGGTGCACAGAGAAAGCCCTTTGTCGTCTCAGCACAAGCCTGTCCTTTACCTTCAGTCAGAGGGGGAGGAAAATAGGTGGGGAGCTGGGCCTGCCCTCGAAAAAAGGGGGGTTAATTCACAGATCAGCGGCAATGCTCAAACAATGCACCAGCTGTTACTTTTGGATATATGCACCCCTTTAAAGGTGATCCTGTTATTTCTTTCCCCATGTGTTTAACCTTTGATTGATTTAATTTTTATTTCCTCGTGTGTTGTTTGCAGTATTGTATAGAAGCCCTTGTTGGAGACCTGTCTGGTAATTATGGAGTTAATTGTAAGGGCCAGCTAGTTAACGCTTCCAAGCCTGGAACATTCACGAGTTGTCAGTGTAGCACTTGGTTGGGTTGTCCCCTGTGCTAGTACAAATACAGTGGTTGTCATGCCCTAAAACAAATGTCAAGTCATTGGTAATTCCTGCTGCACATTCCATATGATCTAATGCTAAACTCTGCCTGTGATGTCAGTGTTTCTGCATGGGAGGGGGTTAACCATAAATCTTAAGCTGCACTGCTTTCAGGGGTAGATATATCCCGGGAGTAGCGTTGTCTTGTATTTATAAATAATATATGCCGAGTTTCTATTGTATTCATGCCTGGATATAGAAAAGTTGGTGTTTTTGTTGTGTCTGAATGTGTTGTGGTGCCTGATTTTGTGTTTTTGCATCCATGCCATGGTTTCTCCTATGCCTCAGCTGTTTGATACAGCCTCTCACAGGAGTCAGTACCACCCGTGCCTGGATACACGAGGCAGAGAAATAGGAAGGGGGTGAGCAGCACATCCAGCCTTCTATTTAGTGTTTTTTTTCTTCATTCGATCCTAATATCCAGCCTTATCCTAGCTATTGTCCTTGATGTCTAGTGGCAGTGAAACAGAAACATCAGTCATAAAAGGAGAAACAGAGAGAGGGGAGGAATAATGTTCCCTTTTATTCGTCCTTCAGTGTAAGACGTTAGTAATCACTTTGCTCTGGATTCTATAAAGAATTCAATCCAGTGAGTAATATCTGTTTGCAGCTTAAACATGCCTTTAATGGCTGGTATGAAGAGCCTGCTGATGCAGTGGTGTGAGTGTGTGCAAGTGTGATGCAGAATAGTCAGCATTCCGCTTCTGAAGCTGCTCTGCCTTCCGCTCTGCTTTGCAACCATAGATTGTTCCAACACATGCAGATATTGCTTGCGTCTTTATCGTGCCTGGGGATGTTGCTGAATTACCTCTGAAGGGAGTCAAAGGCTGGGAAAGGCATCAATCTGAGGAAGGTACAAGTCACTAAAGCTTCCTATGGAAAAGGGATGCTGCCGATGAGGACTGTTACAGCAAGGAATGTATCCCAAGAAATCTGACGGTATGTTGTGAAGGCCTTGTTCACCGGAGCTGGCAGAGATCATTACTGGGGTCTGTACTATTGGCAGATAAGATGTGCAAATAACCTACTCTCTTGCTTTCCATCCCTCTCCTCAAAAGAAATGCTTTGGCTACTATGCATGTCCCACAAACTATAATTATCATCTGCATTGCTGCAAACGAAAAGTGAGCAATAAACATGTTCGATATTATGAGTTAGCGTTCTGGTCCATGTGTAAGCTAGGGCTTGGGGTGTGTATCCAGTAAACGTATTACTGTTTAATTACAGACTTTTCATTGAATTGCAGAATGAGATGCCTTTAATTATGTAATGCAAACTGTTTAATTGTATGTATTCAAATGCATGTACATCATTATACTGTTCGTGAAATAATGTTTTAAGAGCTAAAATCACTCCTAAAATGGGTTACCTTTCCTTACTTAAAGGTATGTGGAGCACATTGGCTTTGTTTTCTTTGATGTGAGCATCTTCCCTCTCTCTATAGATGGTGTTTAATAGATTAATGGCATATTGGAGTATGGCTGGCAGTGGGTGATTGTAATTCTGTTTTGACAATGCTAATCAGAGAGGAATAGAATTCAGTATCTCAGTATGCATTTATTCCATTTAGAGCAATACTTCCTATTGTGTGTAATGTGAATTCAGATATCTGCATGTCCAGCACTCCTATAGTTTCTTTTGGCAAACAAGTATGTAAATAAAACGACACGAAAAGAAATTCTTTATATACTGTAGTGCAGTTTTATTTTACTGTTTTGAAGCATCATTGCCTCTGGGGTAGAGGACATAAAGGATTCTGGTTTGATTGTTTTTATTTGTTCAGCGTACATAAAGTCTGGAGTAACCAAAAATGAAACTGTATTCACAGCAACTTGTTTTCAATGGTTATTTTTACTAATGTGAATGGTCATTTTTTTTATTCTGAACTCCATGTTTACTTTTATTTAGGGCAATGTATTCTTGAACTCCTGCCAATGAGACACTGCGATTTGTGTGCCAATATCCATCCATACAACTTTCTGTATTTGGACCCTATGGTTGTAAACCTTCTGCCAGGAATGTGTGGGGCAAAATTGTTTTAATCAATCAGTCATCTGGCCAACATTTTTGCGATCTTTTATGGAATTTGGAAAGATATGTGAGTTAGTATGCTCTTCTACTTCAGGATGGTGACTCCCATACTTCTAGTCTTTTAGATCAAGTGAGGGCCAGGGGCTGAGGGAATTTTCTTTTAACAGGAGTCTTATAAGATGCAGATACACTAGATTTAGATTATATCATTTAGATTAAATAATTATACAAGATAAAAGGAGTATAATTAGTTGGAGACAGCTGTAGTGTTTTACTAGTGTAGAATAGTATACGTTTTTCTTTTTTTCTTGGTTGACTAGATTTCCGTAAACAGAAGACAGTCTCAGTAGACTCTATATATATATTTAGAGGATTTATTTCTGTATCCATATAGTATTTAGTAGAAAGTTACCTAAAGAAGCATGCCATATGGTATATTAATCCCTTTATACACCTGATTAACATTTCTTCATAGGACTCTTAACCCTTCTGGGTAGACTGTTTTTTACTAATTTTGTTATCTAGATTAATTCATTTAAACTTTTCAACAGTTTAGAAACTCATCTTGATATAATTAAAAAAACACTACCTAGAATTTTAATGTGGTATTATTTTATTCTTTCACTGCAAAGCCCTCTACTGCCTGCTATCCTACTGACCCTTCTCATGTCATTGCTGCATTACGTGATAACACTTTAGTTTAGTCCACAAACCTTGCTGATTGGTTTGTCCCATTGCCCTACGGTATGATTCCTGTTTCCTTGTGAGAATGTCCCTACATTCTCTCTGGTAATCTAGCTGTAGGAACTGCAGTAGGGACCTGCCTCGTGCTCCTTAATGTGCCTGGAACACCCTTCTTTTTGGCACAGATCACAATATTCTCTCTTTACTCTTACTAAACATCTGTGCTATATCTTTTTTTTTTACTGATGATTGGGTGGACAGAATATTCCTACTCTTTAGATTTTTAATATATACATATATTAGAAGAATAAACTGTGCCAGCAGCTAATGAGCATCAAGTTTTATTCTATGGAGAGACCTTCATTAAGGTATGTATAGATGAAATTGTGCAGAGAAATATTGTTCTCTGCCAAGTAACCTATGACTGTATTTAATGGATATATTGTCTTTAATGGAAACATAAATGGAAGGTAATCCATTCTTATAAATAAGTTGCATTTTCTCTAACATTTTATTATGTTCATCCCTCATTGGAGAGTGGAATAAAAAAGGTTTACTTATGTATGCAAAGTATGATACTGAGACAAATGTGCATCCTTATATCAATAATCCTCTTACTGTGTCTACCATTGCTGCTTTAATAAATTATGATTTCTCAGAAGAGATTTCCTCTTTGCTCATGTGCATTCATCATATCCATAGTTTATTAACCTGTCCTCAAATGAACAGTTTGTAGCTCTATAGGATGAGCTTATTAAGTATCTATATATTTGGCTGTAGTATTCTAAATAGAAAGCAATGCTTTAAAACTGTTGCTGAAAAGCATTAAGATATGTTGGGTGAAGGAATTACTGCTATGTAACCACTCTTTTTAGTCTTGTGCCGTGTAGCTATTGGCGGCTTCCATGTGCACAAAAGTGAAAGCATATATGATCTTTTGGATTCAGATTCAGTTGCTGCTGCTGAAAAAGGCAGAATCCTGAATTCGGTGCATTCCATTTGAATCCTAGGTAATCAACTGTGTTGGAACATTTAATTCCAAAAACTTGAACTGAGGTTTGGAAATATTAATAGGTAATGTTTTAGCAATACAAGCCTGAAATTGAAATTTGTCTAAAATATTTAATATATTGGGAACGCTGATAAGTGGTTTATTAATGTAGGTCTATTTTTTCTGCATAAATATTTTAATTATGAACATTAATCTGTAACAATATTACTTTGTAAAGTTAGGAAAAGTTTCACTAATTAGGTGAGTTGTTCCAAAGTAAGGGAGAATGATAAAGGACACCCTTGATGGGTACCACTTACAACTTAAGCGGGTGGTTCACCTTTTAGTATGTTATATAATGGCCAAATGTAGTTTTGTAATTATTTGGCTTTTTCTTCTGATTCTTTCCAGCTTTCAAATGGGAGTCACTAACCCCATCTATAAAACAAAGGCTTTGTAAGGCTACAAAAGTATTGCTATTGATATTTTTTATTATTCGTTGTCTATTTAGGCCCTTTCCTGTTCATATTTCAGTCTCTTAGTCATATTAATGTTTGGTTGCTATGGTAATTGCTATGGTAATTTGGACCCTAGATTGCTGAAATGGCAAATGGGAGAGCTTCTGGATAAAAAGCTAAATTACTCAAAAAACACAAATAATATAAAATGAAAACCAATTGCAAATTGTCTCAGAATATCTCTCTCTACATCATACTAAAAGTCAATTTAAAGGTGCACAACCCCTGGTGTCCTAAAAATATTATGTAAACTATGGGATTTCGGTTAAGTAAACATAAGGCATCTAAAGAATGTCCAGTGATATTATATTTAGAGAGGATATAGCGCAAAAAAGGCCAAGAGAGCAAATGAAATGCTTTAGGAATTTCTAGTATAAATACTTATAGAGGCGATCTATAAATGATACTATTTTATACAGTATATTATTGATTAATCTAGGAATTGCAAAAACTGTCTACTAGGACAACCCCTGACTGATGTGGATGGATTCATTGTATAAATTTAATCTGACCCCCAAGAAGAGGATTATTTATATAAGGATGTACATTTGTCTCAGTATCATACTTTGCATACATAAGTAAACCTTTTTTCTTCCACTATCCAATGAGGGATGAACATAATACAATGTTAGAGAAAATGCAACCTATTTATAAGAATGGATTACCTTCCATTTATGTTTTCATTAAAGACAATATATCCATTAAATACAGTCTTGGGTTACTTGGTAGAGAACAATATTTGTCTGCACAATTTCATCTTTACATACAAGCTGTTATAGGTCTTAATGAAGGTCTCTCCATAGAACAAAACTTGATGCTCATTAACTGCTGGCACAGTTACTTATTGTAATATATGTATATATTAAAAATATAAGGAGTAGGAATATTCTGTCTACCCAATCATCAATAAAAAAAGGTATAGCACAGATGTTTAGTAAGAGTAAAGAGAGAATGTGATCTGTGCCAAAAAGAAGGGTGCTCCAGGCACATTAAGGAGCATGAGGCAAGATAATCACTGGAAAACCCTGTTTGTATCTGTAAAAAATGATACAAGTTTTTACTGCTAGATTACCAGAGAAACTGTAAGGGCATTGTGGATCTCTCACAAGTGAAAAGGAATCATAATGGGACAAAGCAATCGGCAAGGTTTGTGGAATAAACTAAAGAGAAAGCATACAATGCAGCAATGACATGAGAAGGGTCAGTAGGATAGCAGGCAGTAGAGGGCTTTGCAGTGAAAGAAAAAAACAATACCACATTTAAATTGTAGGTTGTGTTTTTGAGTTATATAAAGATGAGTTTCCAAACTGTTGAAAAGTTTAAATGACCTACTCTCAATAAAATTAGTAAAAAATAAACTAGGTCTACCCAGAAGGGTTAAGAGACCTATGAAGAAACGTTAATCAGGTGTATAAAGGACTTAATATACCATATGGCATGCTTATTTAGGTAACTTTCTACTAAATACTATATGGATACAGAAAAAAATCCATAAAAGCATTGTTAGCATTCTGTTCCATGGAAAATGTTACTTAAATATTGATTTATAAGAAAGTGTATATTGCTATATTTACAAGGTTTAAGGTGAGAGAAAAAAAACATTTGAGCGATGTCTGAGAGATTAATGGGCTTTTTCATAGACTGCTGTGATGTCACTAAAAAACTGTATATGGTGCTACTCAGAAAATGAGTATGTCAAGTACTTGGGATCAGAATCCATAAGGCTGAGGTAGGTTCTCTCTCAGAGAATATGTAATTGAAAAATATAGACTTTGCCAAAAGTATCACAGAGTTCCCTTTAGCTCATAGTTTTTAAACCAAGAGGAGAAATAAAAACATTCAAAACAATCAACAATGAAAAGTTTGAAACTTTGTAACTCAACCACCTCCCTATGTGGTTTCAGATGCTTATTCTGGAAGATACATGTCTGGGGTCAGTAGTAGTAAATCCATAAAGAGAACCCATTCTTTTATGGGTTTGGGCTATTAAACTTTTTAGTATCTATTAAGTTATTCTTATTTTTTTTACTGATGGAAAAATAAGTCTGGTATGAGCATATTGGATAAATATATCAGTGCATTGTTTGTTTTACAACTCTAAAGATGGCCATAGATGTTAAGATCTTTAAAAGATCTTTTTGTTTAAGTAGGGCCAAGCTTATCCTGAAACTGACAATTTGTCCATCAACTAAAAAGACCATTTCAAGAGATCTTGTCTAGTTGAAGCTAGGAAAACTGAGGGGTAGCTGCCTGCTTGGCCCTGCAAACAATGGAACAATGAACGATTAAAATTTTCTAACCTGACCAATTTTCTGACTGATGTTGGATGAAAAATCATTGGATGCACGATTGTTCGGTGCCCACTAACCTCACGATAATTTAACAGATTTGTTGGATGGCAATAAAATTGGTTGTTAGGGAGAAAAAAATCTTAACATGTGGCCACCAGAGAGGCTAGTGGAGAAGTGGGTACATTCATGTGGGACTTTATTTCAGGAATGTTCTGTGATAGTCACTGACCTAATCATAAATAGTTTGGGCAGCCACTGCCATGTTAGACAAGCAACCCCATGTTCATTTGGACAGCAGTATTAATTGCACAATTATTTATGATTTGTTTTCCTAATATAACTGCTGTTAAAGGGTCCTCTTTGATTTTCTTGTCCGAGTTCTTTGTAAAACTTTGTGAAAAACTTTTTAAAGGTCATTGCAGAGTGTGACTGGCCTGCGGAATACTAGGGGACCTATTGATGATCTCCGACAAATGACCGTTCTTATCCCTGTTATAGGTCTGTGTGACACCTTATACATTTAGAACTGTCTAAATCTATTTGTTGTGAGAGTGGCCTCTCAAGGTTAATTGGAGGACATATAAATTCATTCAGGCCACTGCGATTTGAGTCAAATATATTCATTCGAACTGATATAGGGTAATAGTTCTGGATGTAAGTATGATCCTTCTTAGTAAAGGAAAAAAAGAAAGGTTAGTTTGTCCTTTAGTTATGGTTCCTCCTGCCGATCCTTCCACAGTCTCCCCGCTGTATATAGAAAGAGTCACAATCACAAATGTGGACCAGCGCCTGGGGCAACAGAGAAATCAAGAACACTATATGGTGTAGTAAATTCCAATTGTTAATTGTATCACCAATATTATATTTCAAACGTTTACTTAGCTCAAAGACAAAGGACCGCTCAAAGTTCACCCTCCCTAATGCTGTTCCAGTCGGGTGCTCTGTCCGCAGCGTCCCCACTGCTGAAATCCGAATAAACACCAAAAACAATGGACGGCACTCCGATCAAAAGAATACAGATTTATTCCGTACTCCTGTAAGGATCCAACGCGTTTCGGGAATCACTCCCTTAATCATAGGCAATATATTTCAAACGCCTTCACCAATTCAGCGGAAGTTCCTACTTACAAGACCAATATTTGGGGTATCACATGTAATAAATCCTAGGTGTAACTCCTCCTCGCAGTGTACCTTTAGCTCCAGAAAAGGGAACATAGAAATCTCGTAGTGTATTTCTATTTATTGAAAATATATATTTTAAAAAGTATTGCACTCACATTTAAAATGAAGTTGTCACATATAATAATCTCAGGTCCTTTTGCGAGTTTTCCCCGGAGTGTCGGGAATGATGTTATTGCCGGCAAAGTTTTTTTCCTCTCCCCATCTCTTTCCTCGTGGCGTTCCCTGCAGCTTGTGATGACGTCTCTTCCGCCTGACGCGTTTCGCCGATCCTATCGGCTTCATTAGAGACATGCCAAGGGAACCAGCACATTTGCTTTGACGGAGAGCAAATTCTTATAGCTGCTTTTGTATTTCAAGCAAAATAGTCACGGTGAATGCTTATTGGCTCGCCGGCAGGAGAGCAATAGATGAAAATTCCAAATCCAGCGCCACAGTGAAGAATGCATAGGCCGGTCTTCCACTGATATAGGGTAATAGTTCTGGATGCAGGTATGATCCTTCTTAGGTTTGGAAAGAAGGAAAAGATTAGCAAATAACATCATACCTTGTACCCGGTCAGGCCAGTGCATTTAAACATTTCAGGTATCTTGCTGTCCTGCACACAGTGGGAACCTACTGGAATCAATCCAGAGGAGAGCTGCCACCATAGAATGAATCTGTCATTACATTCTATTGACTATAGCCTTCCCATAACACTGTCTCCTTTCATTTGTACAGCATAAAGTCATGTATTAAGAGCTGGAGCTGAGTACATTATGGAATGTAGAATATGGTGAATATGGAATTCAGAAAAATTTCTAGCTCTGGCCTGAACTACAGCCAGTGAAAAGTAATACAATGTACCATGTGAATATATGGAATGGAGGCAGAACTCCATAAATATGTAAACAGTAGCAGTCCCTTATTTTTTCATTTGTTTTACCAGTGGATGAAATGATTATAAATTGTGGATGCAACACCTAATTTATACACAATATGTGGCAGATTTATCAAGGGGCGAATTTCGAGTTTATGGGAGTTTCTAAAAACTTGAAATTTGAAAAAAAACCCACGACCAATCGAAATTTATTTAAAAAATTAAATTTTTTTAAAAATGCGGGAATAGGATTGAGCTGCAAATTCAAAGTAAATTTGTTTTTGGGTGAAAAACTTCGAATCGAATTCAAATTTTTTTCAAAAGTCCACCAAGTGACTCCAAATTGATTGTAGGTCGAAGTCCACCAAATGACTCCAAATTGATAGGAGGTCCCCTATAGGCTAAAACACCAATTCGGCAGGTTTTAGATGGCGAATAGTTGAATTTGAATTCTCGAATTCTTAAAGGGACAGTACATGATAAATTTTAAATTCAAATTGAATTTCCCTAGTCCAATTACACTAAAATAAACTGAATTTTCAATTCGAACCTTGATAAATCTGCCCCTATATGTAGTTAAAAAGCAGCATACACTTTTCTTCTTGAGAAGGTCAAATAATAAATATAACTAGCACTCATTACATATGAACTTCTGTTTTTCTGAGGCTCAGAGAGGTTTCCCTGTATGCCTTGCCCATGCTTATTTTTATTTGATATGTGGTCGGGGCATCCCAAGCTTCTAGGGAAACTTGCGTGTTTTATATTTGACACTGGCTGATTATTTCCATGAATCCTTATTTAGAACGAACAGATTGATGTGAAGGAATATAAAGAACACAATGGGGTATAATTGAATGGGCTTTGTAAATGTGTCCCAGGCTGCAACTACTTTTTTTTATCAATATACTTTAGTGTCCTAACTAATTTCTAAAATGAGAGGAAAGGAACAGAATGTACAGAGTAAGTCAAGGCCATTAATGTAATCTCTCATTGTTCCTACTTATTGGGTCTGAAAAGAAAGCCAAGTACAGAGTATACTTTAATTGTGCTGTCTGTATTCATCCACTGAAATTCTGTTGCCGGACGCTGTCCTTTTTATTCTCAAATAGAAAGCACTTGAAGATTGTGCTTATCCTTTTTGTAAAACCTGAATTTTCATTTTCATCTGGAATGTGTGCTGTCTGGTTAACAAACGGCGAGCATTGTATATCTGCTACAAAGCCCTTTGGCACGGTACTGTATTACAGCTAGTCTTGCCTTGCAGCATTGCATGATTTTGCTTTGGTTCATCCACTTTGTCCTTGTATCGAGAATCAGTGAAGTGTGGAAAAGTACAGCTTGCCCAGAATAAATCGGGACCCTGCTGAATCTGCTCTCTCTCATGTTTTCTCAATTATTTTGAGATAAATTAAATAAGGCTCTAGTCTAAACCTTCATATTTTATAGTACTGTTTTCTAGTTTTTTTTTTTGTTTGGAGATGCTCACTAGAACAACATTAGAAGCAGTAAGAGTGTGGCCACCCAAGTTACTGTGGCCCTAATAATTGTGTTCTCATTGGAGTTGAGAGGGTTAACCTCCGAACAGCAGGGGACACTGCTTTAGTCTAATATTGTTAACATTGACATTTAGGGGCAGATTTATCAAGGGTCGAATTTTGAATTTGAAAAGCTTCAAAATTCGAATTCAAAAAGACCAATGAATTAAGTCGAAGTTTTTATGGCCGAATGGGTCTTTTTTTTGATCGAATAGCTCCAGATCTAATTAATCTAATTAATCTAATGCGATCGGATTTTTACGTTTTTCCAAAAAAAAACAAAAAAAAAACTTTGATTATACAAAGTTCACCAATTGACTCCAAATAGGTTCTAGGAGGTCCCCCATAGGCTAAAACAGCAATTCGGCAGGTTTTAGATGGCGAATGGTCGAAGTCGAATTTTTAAAGAGACCGTATATGATTTCGATATTCGAATTTTCGATTTTTTTTTTCAAATTCGAATCGAATTTGGACTATTCCCCAGTCGAAGTTCACAACAATTTTTTAATTCGAAAATTCACCACGACCTTTGATAAATCTGCCCCTAAAGGTCTATAGTTATACCTGAAATCAAGGAGGTGGCAATTTAACCCTACGTTTGCTGCCTTTAATCCAAGTAATGTTTGAATATCAAAAAAGATCTTTATTATGAAGTACAGCGTACAGTGCTGCGGTCGTGTTTGTTGCATTTTGTTGTTACCTTCCTATCAAGAAAGTTCCTTAATAATATTATGTAAATGATTTCATCTATATTCAGCTGATATGTCAGCCCCTCTCCTGTCTGCCTTTTCATAGCCTAGGGCAGCAACATTATGGTGCTAATGGTGCCTGTTGGATTGTACAGACTGAACAGCTTTGATTTCCCTTTGAATGTCATTTACAGATGACTGAACCGTTCTGTAATAATAATGAATATTAAAAGGGGCAGTTCAACTTAGAAAGAGTTTGGAAGATGTAGACAATATTTAGTCCTGTGGTTTGGAACCTATGCTGTTACCTAGTTACTAGGGTTCCACTTACCCGGTAATATGAACGAAAGACGAAGAAATGAATGGCAGAGAGCCTGAGTTAATAGATAAATTACAATAACAAATAAAATAACAATAACATATATAACCTGAAAACAAATCACTTGTGCTGGGCCCTCACAGGATGACACTTTGTTTCATGGAAATCGCTAGAACTAGAACAGTCCAAATCTTCAGTGAGAAGAGGATGTCACACAGAGACTGTAACCGTTCCATCTGAAGTGTCAATGCTGTTCTTTCGGGCTGCTTTAGTTCCAAAATTACAGGGGTTTTACCTGTAACTGCTTTGAATCTACATCCCCTTTAATTAAATATATTGTATGTCATAACTTTCCAACTATACCATTTTTTGCGGGACAGTCTCGATTTTGACAGCTCAGCCCTCAGTCCCGGATTGTTACTGAAATGTCCCGACTTTCTCTTTGATCTCCTGCACTGAACAGCCAGAAAGAGATACAAAGATTCTAACACTTAATTGGCTTTTGGCAGACAGTCCAGAATACGTGGCAGGTGCACTTCATAGTTACATAGTTACATACATAGTTAAATTGGGTTGAAAAAAGACAAAGTCCATCAAGTTCAACCCCTCCAAATGAAAACCCAGCATCCATACACACACCCATCCCTACTTTTAATTAAAATTCTATATACCCATACCTATATTAACTATAGAGTTTAGTATCACAATAGCCTTTAATATTATGTCTGTCCAAAAAATCATCCAAGCCATTCTTAAAGGCATTAACTGAATCAGCCATCACAACATCACCCGGCAGTGCATTCCACAACCTCACTGTCCTGACTGTGAAGAACCCCCTACGTTGCTTCAAATGAAAGTTCTTTTCTTCTAGTCTAAAGGGGTGGCCTCTGGTACGGTGATCCACTTTATGGGTAAAAAGGTCCCCTGCCATTTGTCTATAATGTCCTCTAATGTACTTGTAAAGTGTAATCATGTCCCCTCGCAAGCGCCTTTTTTCCAGAGAAAACAACCCCAACCTTGACAGTCTACCCTCATAATTTAAGTCTTCCGTCCCTCTAACCAATTTAGTTGCACGTCTCTGCACTCTCTCCAGCTCATTTATATCCCTCTTAAGGACTGGAGTCCAAAACTGAACTGCATACTCCAGATGAGGCCTTACCAGGGACCTATAAAGAGGCATAATTATGTTTTCATCCCTTGAGTTAATGCCCTTTTTTATGCAAGACAGAACTTTATTTGCTTTAGTAGCCACAGAATGACACTGCCCAGAATTAGACAACGTGTTATCTACAAAGACCCCTAGATCCTTTTCATTTAAGGAAACTCCCAACACATTGCCATTTAGTGTATAACTTGCATTTATATTATTTTTGCCAAAGTGCATAACCTTGCATTTATCAACATTGAACCTCATTTTCCAGTTTGCTGCCCAGTTTTCCAGTTTAGACAGATCACTTTGCAAAGTGGCAGCATCCTGCATGGAACCTATAGTTCTGCACAATTTAGTATCATCTGCAAAAATAGAAACAGTACTTTCAATGCCCACCTCCAGGTCATTAATAAACAAGTTGAAAAGCAAGGGACCTAGTACAGAGCCCTGCGGTACTCCACTAACAACACTGGTCCAATTAGAAATGTTCCATTTACCACCACTCTTTGTAGTCTATCTTTTAGCCAGTTCGCTATCCAGGTACAAATACTATGTTCCAGGCCAACATTCCTTAATTTAACCAGTAACCTTTTGTGTGGCACTGTATCAAATGCTTTAGCAAAGTCTAAGTAAATCACATCCACTGCCATCCCAGAATCGAGGTCTCTACTTACATTCTCGTAAAAAGAAATTAAGTTAGTCTGGCAAGATCTATTACGCATAAACCATGCTGGCACAAACTCATAGTATTATGATTTGCTATGAAGTCCAGTATCTTATCCTTTATTAACCCTTCGAAAAGCTTTCCTAATACTGACGTCAGACTAACTGGCCTATAGTTTTGAGGCTGAGAACGGGATCCTTTTTTGAATAGAGGCACCACATTAGCAATTCGCCAGTCTCTTGGCACAATACCAGATCTCAATGAATCCTGAAAAATTAAGTAAAGAGGTTCGATACTTTTGTAACAAGTTTAGATAAGCTAAAAAGCAATTGTAACAATTTAAGCAGGTCTCTTGGGGAAACTGACTTGCATTTTAAAGTGGACCGGTCACCCAGACTTAAAAAGCTGTATAATAAAAGTCCTTTTCAAATTTAACATAAAATCCAAAATCTTTTTTTTTTTTTTATTAAAGCGTTCATAGCTGTTGTAAGCTCATTTAAAAATCTCAGCTGTCAATCAAATATTGTCTGCCCCTCCTCTATGCCTTAGGCGGGGCAGACAATGACTTTCACTTTCCATTCAGCACTTCCTAGATGTCACTGATCTCCACACATTCCCCCAGTGTTGGACTGGGATGCCAGGGGCCCACCAGAAAACTTTAGGCTGAGAGCCAATTTCCAAAATATTATATCTCCTCTCCTCACTCAACCGCTTTATTCTAGTTGTCTCTTTTCTCTACATACTATACTTTATTCTTCCATTATTAAGCCTGTCTGTTCTCATAAAGAAATAGGGAATGACCATGAAATAGGCCAAATGATTAGAAGCACGAGGCCCACTGACAACTGGGCCCACCGGGAGTTTTCCTGGTATCCCAGTGGGCCAGTCCGACACTGCATTCCCCTGTTCTTTTTACCATTTAATGGTGTAACCACGGCATGGGGATGGACTTCAGGTCCCCCATTCTGGTTCACAAACAAGATTCTGAGATGATACAAGGCTTGCCTTAATAACAGTGTCCACAAAATGGCTCCTGCCTGCTTGTTATAATTATGAATTCCCAGACTGATGGAAGCGAGATTCAAATAATTTATATAGTGTAAAGTAAAGTTTATTTTGCTTGACTAACATGATAAAATAGGATTTGGAATAATTTTTTTTGGGTGACGGGTCCCCTTTAAAGGGCAATTCCTCTTCATCAGCAAAACTATAATAAAATATAAAAACCACAGAGATGTGTTCAAATTTGGTAACTAGGGGGTGTGGCCACAAAATGGGTGTGGTCAAAAATATTTTTCCAGCGGCAAATCTTTTTGTCCCTCTTTCTACTTGTTGGGAGGTATGGTATGTGAGTGTGCACATTCTTTTGCTTGCTTTCCAACTGTGAGGTGCCAATTCCTATTGGAATCTAGTGGACCCGACTAGTCTTGAAATTGGGCTAAACCAATGTAAAACTGTATCAATCCTATGCAATTTTCCCAGAGCTTCCCTTAAGTGGGCTCACCTTCTTAATTAGGTCACACCGTAAAGACCAAAGATTGATCAATACACGTTGTATGAAGGAGGCCACAAAGCATCCGCAGTACTGTGCTGCAAAACGTTTATTCTAAAATACACGACAGGCACTTGAGAAATGGTCCTTGCTGACTTGAAACATGTTGTGTATTTTGGAATAAAAACGTGTCATACAACGTGTATCAATTTAAAACTGTGGTCCTAACCCATCCCTGTACAGAGTTAGAGGCAAGAATTTTGTGGAGCAGTTCTTGGATCAGAGAATACTCTGGGAAAAACATTACAATTTTGCCAAGCAATGAAGGCATCAAAAACATTTGCTGCCTCTGTTTACTGTGTGAAATTAGACCTTCATCAAGATCACATCTTATATACACCTTAAAGCTAGCAGTAGTCAAGTTCAACATTTGTCTTGCTCCTTATGCATTTTCTCTCTTGTGGGACAGGCTGTAAGATCTAACTGTGATTCAACAGTGAGTCAGATCTAATTGTGAATTCTGACATTTCCCAAGTGCCTCCTGCATTTCTCATGTCCTCTGCTCTCCGGAATACATTATTTACAACTGACTGATCTGTGTTCCTGCAGATTTTAGGCACCGATCTCATATCTTCTCAAATAATGCAACTATATGCGGTGCAGCAACACGTGTAAACGGAGTATAGAAATTCTATGTACATTTATAACTTTGCTAAATAAGTATAGTTTTGTTAGGTGGCGGATACAGGTAAGGAACCTGTTATCCAGAATGTTTAAGACTTCCACATAACAGATCTTTCTGTAATTTGCTTCTTCATACCTGAAGGTTATTTTATCAAAATCTGATTTTATCTCAACATTTTCTGCTGCAAACTCCAATCAAATCTGCTTGGGTTTTTCACTCTTATTTATTATTACATTTTCCCAAAAATCTGCTTTGTGGGAAAAAAAAATCTGATTCAGATCAGATGCTTTTTTGGCAGAAAACTTTGGGGTATTGCACAAAACCCGGGACACATCAAAAAAAATTATTGGGACTTCTCCCATTGACTTATGTACAACCTCGACAGGTCTGAGATGCCGGATTTTCTAATTCAGACTTTTCCATCTTCGGGGTTTAATAAATTCCGAAAAATTTCAGATTTTTCTTAAAAGTCTGATTTTATTAAAAAAAATCCACTGATTTTTGCATTCAGAGTTTAGTAAATAACCCCCGAAGCAGCTACATTGCTGGTAAATTTGTAATACCGGCCCTGGCAGGTGTTTTACCAGCTAGGCCGGCAAAATACTGGCTGGGTGGCAACCCTAACTGCAGCTGGTTGCATACCATAGAATACTATTAGATATATCCACCATGTTCCTGCACAACCTGAGTATTTTTGTGCTATAGCTATTACAGATTGTTCCTTTTGCACCTATCCTGTGTGTATCACCTGTTGCTCTGTAGAATGGCACATATTTGACTGATCAACATTTCCCCCAAGCCGAGTCTCTTCTCCATGCTCAAGTCATGTGACTGCAGCCAAAGAAAAGCCTTTCTGTTCCTAGTTTAGTGCAAATTCCCCTTGTCGATTGAGAGTTCACTTGGCAGCCTCTAAATCACCCACTGTAATTCTGTATCATCCGTTGGCACAGAAAAAAATGTGCAGTGGCCAGGGTACATCATTTCTATAGGAACAGCTGCCAAGCATGTCAACTCACAGGAGGTACATACATTTACATTGGAGCTGGGCTGTTTTAATGATTTTCTTCTTGCAATTAAATTGATATTTTCATGCATTTTGTAATTAGACTTTTAAGTCCCATTGCTGTGGTCAGGTGAAGTCTCTGTTCCAGATGATGAACTACACATACACTACAGGCTAAGAGCTGGTGGGCTTTTGATCACATCTGTTCACATCCATGTTGCATTTGTCTATTATATTTTGGAACGTGCATCAAAGCTTGAAAGCAGAAAATGTTGCACTGATAAAAACGCAACGAAATGCAATTGTGCTAAATCATGATCATCAGGGGTCTCCCAAAATCACTTGAAGTTGCCTCAAGAGGAGACTTTAAGCAATTTTTGGAAGAGTAAGTGTCTGGCCACAAAGGCAGAATCGATGCTGGCAACCAACGGCCATTGACTTTAATGGGCACCAGTGTCAATTTTGACGCCTGCGCCAATTTTGAAACCGGCAAATTGTCAGTTTTGCAAATTTCGAGGAAATTCATAGTGAAGCGAAACAGGACAAATTCACCCATCACTACTCGTAAGGCAATTACAGGCGGAAAACGAAGAGTTCCGTTTGCCTGCCCCCAGGCGATTTACATTTTAGCCGTCGGAAGGCAGATCAGGGAGATTAGTCACCTGGCAACTAATCTCCCCGTATCTGCCCGTGTGGCCACACCCTAAAACAACACATGGGTTTTACCACCAGTGATTCACATTATTGCTGGTGGGAAAGCTTTACAAGAGATTAGTTGCCGGCAGAAGCAGAGATTTATCACTAGGGATTAATTTCCTGTTTTGCCATTGCCCTAAGGGCAGAGAGGCACGCTACGATTCTGCGATATTTAGTCGCCTGGTGACAAATCGCCTCTTCTTCAGGCAACTAATCTCCCCGAAAAGCCTTCCCGCCTAGTAGAATCTAAATCGCCGGTGGGATGTCACTCAGAGTGATTCGTTTTCCGAAGTCGCCCAAAGTTTCCTTGTGAGGCGACTTCGGAAAACGAAGCGCTCTGAGTGCTATCCCGCCAGCGATTAAGATTCTAGCCAGCAGGAAGGCAGTTCAGGGAGATTAGTCGCCTGAAGAATCGGCGATTTGTCACCGGGAGACAAACTCCCTGAATCTTCCGTTTGTCTCTGCCCTTTAAGTATTACATAGCCATAACTATTTGAGATTTGGGACAATATTGGCTCGTTCCCCACAATTTGGAAAAAAAATACAATCTCTTCCCCAGCAAGTCCCTCCCTTTTTCTGACATTTGAAATGGGAGTATTGTGAGGCATACATTTACATTAAGATAAAATAAAGGTTGGCTCAGCAAATGTATTATTGGTAAGTTTATAAGTAGACTGACAGGATTGTGGTACAGGTATGGGACCTGTTACCCAGAATGTTTGGACCTGGGGTTTTCCGGATAGCGGATCTTTCTGTATTTGGATTTCACACTTGGAAGCAGATTTAGCAAGAATAAATAAATTTCGAGTTCATGGGAGTTTGTAAAAACTCTCATAAACTCCCATGAACTCGAAATTCGAAAAAAAAAAAACCACCAGTCGAATTTTTTTTAAAAAATCAACTTTTTCAAATTCAGGTGAATGGAATCGATCTGCAAATTTGAATCAAATTCGACTAGAGTGTTTTCAGGAAGGTTACTAACAACTCCAAATGGATCCCAGGACGTCCCCCATAGGCTAAAACAGCAATTTGGCAGGTTAAAGATGGCAATAGTCGAATTCGAATTCTTAAAAGGGCCAGTACATGATAAATTTTGAAAATCGAATTCAAGTTTTTTAAAAAACTCGAATCGAATTTTAACTATTCCCTAGTCGAATTCCACTAAAAAAACCTTGAAAATTCGAATTTGAAATTTGAATTTGAAAATTCAGATTTTCACTTCACATAAACCCAATAGCCTGGTTTTGATTCTAATAAGGATTCATGTTATCTTTGTGTGGGCCAAGTACAAGGTACTGTTTTATTAATACAGAGAAAAAGGAAATCATTTTAAAAAATTTGGAATATTTGGATAAAATGAAGTCTATGGGCCAAATTTACTAAAGCAGGCGTGACGTAATTTCTGTACTTCGCCGATTTACGGTTGCTGGTGTAACTTTGTTGGTGAAGGAGATAGTCTAGCACAACTTCACCAGCATTCTGCGCCCTGGACGCAACTTTGGATTTTAGTGAATTAGCATTGTCCTGGCGAATCTACCCTTTGCGAAGTGTTGAGCTGGGAGCGAAGCCGTCGCTGGCGAAATTTTGGACGTTTGTAAATTTGCCCCTATGGAAGATGGCCTTTCAGTAATTCGGAAGTTTCTGGATAACGGGTTTCCTGATAATGGATCCTATAACCGTTCGTCTACTTTGTTGCCAGTGATTGTAGACTTGCTGTATTAAGATTTGCTTAGAAGCTTTTGTTATCATTTCTTTTTAACTGTGTATATCGGGAAAACTCTTCTTACATTTATTATTTTCTGTACAGAATCACTTAAATTTAAATGCAACTAATGGATGTGATGAATCATTTGCTGAACAGAGCAGTAGTTTGTGCATTTGCTATTATATATTTATTAAGTATCAACATGTACTTTATAATAAAATCATTTAACCATTAACCAATTGTAATGAAAGGCTCTGTCTGTGAGATGGTATTTTACAGGCATTCTGCTAGCTCTGAAACACAAGGCAATGCTAGATATTATTATTATTATTAACATGTATTTATATATCGCCAACATATTGCGTAGCACTGTAAAGTAACTGTGATTATACAACTACATCACATGAATTACATACATAGAATATATGGAGTAACAAACATCACAATCAATACAGGTACAAAGAGGTGAGGAAGGCCCTATGCATAGGCATACAGTCTAAAGGGAAGGGAGTAATACACAAGGTGTGGGAGTGGGCAAGATCGAAGTAAGTGGGTGAGAAATGTGGTGTTGTATGTGGTGTTGCGTTTGGTAGTTAAGCAGAGTGAGGGTAGGCTTCTCGAAAAAAGTGCGTTTTCAGAGATATCTTGAAGGCAGAAAGGTTGGGAGAAAGTCGGACAGACCGTGGGAGAGCGTTCCAGAGGAGGGGTGCAGCCCTTCCAAAGTCTTGAATGCGAGCATGTGAGGAGGTAATGAGAGAAGAGTTGAGTAGCAGGTCAGTAGAGGAGCGTAGTAAGCGAGTGGGTGAGTATATAGAGATGAGTTCAGAGATGTAGGGTGGAGCAGAGTTGTGAAGTGCTTTGAAAGTCAGTGTCATTAATTTGAATTTGATTCTGAAAGGTAACGGAAGCCAGTGCAGGGATGACAGAATGGCGAGGCAGAGGATGAGCGGTTTGCCTGAGGTGTATGAGCCTCGCAGCAGTGTTCATTATGGACTGGAGAGGTGACAGTCTCTGGAGGGGGAGGCCAATTAAAAGAGAGTTACAGTAGTCTAGACGCGATATGATGAGAGAGTGAATAAGAATTTTGGCAGCGTCTTGGGTGATAAATGATCGTATTTTGGATATGTTCCTTAGGTGGAAGTGACATGATTTAATAAGTGACTGGATATGAGGAGTGAATGACAGGGCAGAATCTAGGATAACCCCAAGGCACCGGGCCTGGGGAGAGGGGGTGATAGTGGAATTGTTAGCTATGATGGATATTTCGGGGATGCTACTGGTGTTTCTTGGAGGAAAGAGAACCATTTCAGTTTTAGAGAGGTTTAATTTAAGGTAGCGTTGCGACATCCAGGTAGAGATAGCGGACAGGCAGGAGGAGACGCGAGTTAGGAGTTCTGGGTTGAGATCAGGAGATGAGAGATAGATCTGAGTATCGTCAGCATAGAGGTGGTAGTGGAAACCATACGAATTTATTAATTTGCCAAGGGAGGAAGTATAGAGGGAGAATAGTAATGGTCCCAGGACAGAGCCTTGAGGAACTCCAACAGAAAGAGGTAGGGGAGAAGATGATACTCCATTGTAGGAGACACTGAAGGAACGATTGGTGATGTAAGAAGAGAACCAGGACAGGGCTGTGTCACGAAGGCCAAGCGACTGGAGGGACTGGAGGAGGAGAGGGTGATCTACAGTGTCAAATGCGGCTGAGAGGTCAAGCAGTATTAGTAGTGAGAAATGATTGTTGGCTTTAGCGGTTAAAAGGTCATTAGTTAGTCGAGTCAGGGCAGTTTCCGTGGAGTGTTGTGGCTTAAAACCAGATTGTAGGGGGTCCAGCAGGTTATTGTCAGAGAGGAATGAGGTAAGTCGGTTGTAGACTAGGCGCTCAAGTAGTTTAGAGATGAAAGGTAGCAGAGAGATAGGTCGGAGGTTGTCAAGATTGGAGGGATCAAGAGAGGGTTTTTTCAGAATGGGGGTGACAAGAGCATGTTTTAGTTGAGAAGGAAACAGTCCAGTTGAGAGCGAAAGATTAAATAGGTGAGTTAAGGCTTTGATTAGACAAGGATTGGTATTGCGGAGAAGTTTCGAGGGAATTGGATCAAGCGGGCAGGTGGGTAAGGTGAGAAGAGGCCAGAAGCTTTGAGACTTCCTCATCAGTGACAGGGGTGAAGGAGCACAGGAGAGACTGGGCAGTGTGGAGGGAGGGTGGTGGAAGTCTAGGGGGGTTGAGTAGTGTAATGTCCCTTCTGATAGTGTCAATTTTGTTTTTGAAGTGCTCAGCAATATCTTGAGCAGAGACAGATGTGCATGGAGGGGGTGGAGAAGGGGAAAGGAGAGTGTTAAAGGTGGAGAAAAGTTGCGCCGGTTTTTTAGAAAGGGAGTTAATGAGTGAAGTAAAGTATGTTTGTTTGGCTTGGAAGAGGCTGGTGTTAAAGGAGCGCAGGGCGGATTTGTAGCTCCAAAAGTCTGATTCTGAACGGGATTTGCGCCAGCGACGCTCGAGTGCACGTGAGTGTCTTTGGAGCGCTTTTGTATGAGCAGTATGCCAAGGTTGAAGTGGTTTGGGTCGAGAACGTTTAGTTTTTATAGGAGCTAGCTCATTTAGGGCAGTGGTGAGAGTACTATAGTAGACAGAGGTAGCCACATTAGGATATGAGATGGCTGAGATATTAGAGTGAAGAGAGTCAAAGGAAGAAGAGAGATGTGACACGTCTACAGCTTGCAAGTCACGGTAAGTACGTGTTTGGGGAATAGCAGGGGGTGAGGAGGGAGTTAGTGAGAGTTGAAATGTGAGCATATTGTGATCAGAGAGGGGAAATGGGGAGCTAGTAAAATTGGAGGTTGAACAGAGTCTGGTAAATATGAGATCCAGAGCATTACCATTGGAGTGAGAGGGGGAGTCTGAGCACAAAGATAAGCCTAGGGAGGAGGTTAGTGAAAGAAGTTTAGAGACAGAAGAGTTGTTGATGTTGTTAACGGGTATATTAAAGTCACCTAATATGATGGATGGGATGTTAGATGAAAGAAAGTAAGGAAGCCAGGCTGTAAAGTTGTCCAGAAATTGTGCAGTTGGTCCTGGTGGTCGATATATAACAGCAATGCAGAGTGAAACAGGAGAAAAGAGCCTAATGCAGTGAGCCTCAAATGAGGAGAATGATAAAGAGGGAACAGGTGGAAGAACTTTAAAAGTACAGCGGGGAGAGAGAAGCAAACCCACCCCACCTCCAGGTCTGTTACCAGGTCTGGGAGTATGAGTAAGGTGTAGGCCCCCATAGGACAGGGCAGCAGGTGAGGCGGTGTCAGTAGGAGTCAGGTTTCAGTAAGCGCAAGTAGGTTAAAGGAATTTGCAATGAAATGGTCGTGTATAGCGGTGAGTTTGTTGCAAACAGATCTGGCATTCCAGAGAGCACATGAAAGATTAACTGGGTTTTTGGGTATAGAAGTAAGTGTTCTGTACTGATTGAATTTGCTCCGGAGAGAAGGAGCTCGTGGTCATGATATAACTGGGATGGGGTAAGGGCCAGGGTTTGGGGAAATGTCCCCAGCTGCCAGCAGTAGAAAGGAAAGATAGACTAAGTGAGAGTGGGATTTATAAGTCCTTGGGTTGTATGAAAAGGAGGAGTTTTGTGGAATAGCTAAACAGAGTACTTTATAAACTTCATGTGTGGAGAGGGAAGGAGAGGAGAGTAGAGAGGCTGAAATTTGTATAGAACTGGGATTTGATGGAGGAGGTAGTGAAAAGTAAATAGCTGATAGTAAATAGCTGAATGCCAAAGCACTTTTGCACCTCAAACAACTACTAGTGCTAGCAGTGGAAGATTTATTCTTGAACCATGGCAAGTTCAGAATTCAGAGTTCAGAAAAGGAAGAAAGGTGAGGTGCGAGTTGTAATTATGCTGGAAGTCAAATGCAAACTTCACTTATCTTGTGCTTTTCTAGAGAACAAATAATAAAAATACTAAATTGCTAGAGTCACGCAGCGGGTTGGGTACCCGCGGGTTACCCGGAAAGAAAGCGGGCACGCTGCGGAATGAGGGGAGGATTTTCAGGTGCGGGTATAGCCGTGGGTAGCGGGTCGGGTTGGGGGGTCTCATCTAAATTTCTTATCTTATGTAATATTGTCTATATTTTACTCCTTTTAAAGTTTTCCAAAACTTGTTACTGTCCCTGCCCACTTTTGAAGACATCACTTCCGGTTTGCAGCACCAAACGAATAAGGCACTTGCGGCTTCGGGTCGTGGGCTGCTGGTTCAGGTCATGTCCGGGCCTTAGAAATTGGTTCCGTGCAGGACTCTACTATAAGCAGCATAGATCTAGTTTTTTGGCCAGAGAATGAATGATGGTCAGTAGTAGATCGTCTGCCTAATGTGGCAAGCCATTGGCAATATTTGTATTTAGTTCATTTATAGGCCTGGTGCTCTAGCCATATCCCCAATGGACAGACGGAGGGACAGACACACACACTTAAATATATATATATATATATATATATATATATATATATATATATATATATATATATATATATATATATATATATATATATATATATATATATATATATATATATATATATGAAATGTATTATTTTTGTGCCATTTTTCATGTTCGTGGAATTTAAAACTCCACTGTAAATATTTTTACTACAATGTTTATGTATAATTATATATATATATATATATAATAAAGTTCTTCGTGTAGTTGGTGTTTTACTTTATGTGTATTGAGCAGGTCCATGAGGTTTCCAAAGCTATACAGGCTGTATGAGTCAGCTCTCACTGATGGCAGCCAGCCTTCTGTAGAGCAATTGACTTAATTCTGTTAGTGCTAAATGCCAACAGTAATCCCCATTTATGCTTCCCCTGCAGCCAGCTGTTTGAAAAATAGGCTGTTAGAAGGCAGAGATTTCCCCTACTGCCTGCCTCGCTACAGAAATCTTTAAATACTTACTCAATACTATTCATTCCTGTGCAGGAAGCACATTATAAAATGCTCACCATGAAGGGACCCATATATACTGTATTAAACATGCAGAAAAGAAATGCATGTGGAAATGCTATGTGGAAGCCACTTTTTGTAGTTTAATGGGCTTGTCTTGGACCAGTTTTAAGTAACTATCTGGAATATAAGTCCTGTTCTGCATAGGTACCCTATTTAATGGGCCTGTAGTAGATCAACTATAATTAACTAAATACAGAAGCCGGATATTCTGTAGTTCACCCACAGGCACTAGCTGATTTAATTATAGTGACATTCCATGAAGAAAAAGCTGGGAGGGATGCGGTGTTGTTTTACAATTATGATGAGCATTTGAGTAATTGTTTTAGTATCTATAATATGAATTAATAGCAGATACACCTACTGCCGAATGCCTTCTACTCCAAGTTAGCATGTATACTTTGAAATAAAAGTACAGCTCAATTCTCTAAATATTATAGTAATAAAAAATGATTAAGGATGGCATTATGTAAAAGGCTGATGGTAGTACAATCATGTGTAGTTATGGTCCTGACAAAGGACTGACAAATCATTGCTGCTGTTTATTTTGTGAAGTTGGGATATGGCCAGTCTGTTTGTGTTCCCTGATTGACATGTTTGCATGGGTTCCAATCACAAAGCTGTTAGCAGCTCAGTGCAGAATCTGCAACCAAACTGCAAGTCTTCTTGTCTTCATTATAAACCAGCAATTACCACATCCGTATTCCTTAACTGACGATGAAGAGCTACTCAAGAACACCACTTGCAGTTCTCTCCTGCGAGGATATCCACTGACACTTGTCGATCCAGGGGTTACACTTATGGAAATATTCTAGAAATGTTTAAATCTTGCAGTGCTCTCTCCTGTCTGGCGGCAGCGTAATTAGAATATCTGACTACGTTTTGCACAAGGTTTCTGCACTGGATTTGCACTTTAGGAAGTTTCTACACAATGAGTAGGAATCCTGGGTTTCACTTGTGTGTTAGAGAAATGCGTGTCTGGTCCGTTCAAGCGATCTCTGTAAATCATATCAACACTGGTGAGTTTCTGTTTTATTGCACATTGGGCGGTTTGCAATGGTGATAACTCTATCGGCTGCGCAAATTGTTGGCCAGCATTTTACTTTTGATCCCTTTCCTGGATTCCAGATGAAATGGATTTTTTTTACATTTCAGCTGATAAAGGTGCACCAGAATTCCAGTTTAACAAAACATGCGCTCACCCTACAGTGGATGAGAAGCTTATATTGTACTGTGTAGTATTGGCATTTAATCTATCATTTGAATCCAGTAAAATGATTTCTGGCCATTGGTCCCCTGCTTTCTACCTTGGATTAGTATTTTATTTAAGGAAAATTTTCTGTGTTCTTTTGCTTGTTAAATGTATATCTCGCTTTTAAAAGAGGATCTCTACCCAAAAGTGTAGACTGCAATTAAGGAGCACATTTACTATTGGTCGAATATCGAGGATTAATTAACCCACGATATTCGACCCTCGAAGTAAAATACTTTACCGCAAATGCTTAGATCGAATGATCGAAGGAAAAACCGTTTGATCGAACGATTAAATCCTTCGAATCGAACGATTTGAAGGATTTTAATCCATCGAACGAAGGATTTTACCCTTCTGCCAGGTCCAGTCCACAGGCACCATCTTCTTCCATGCGATCTTCTTCCTGCTTTGACCAGCGTTTTGGCGCATGCGCAGTAGGAGTATTTCGCCGATACAGATCTACTGCGCATGCCATGCGTTAAAAGTCACAACATTTTCGTGAATTTTGGCGCATGCGCAGTAGATCGTACTTGCGAAATGCTCCTACTGCGCATGCGCCGGGCAAAGCAGGAAGAAGATCGCGTGGAAGAAGATGGCGTCGGTGAACTCCGTAGACTGGACCTGCGCAGAAGGGTAAGTAACGAGTTAGGGGCATTTGCCCAGCGGGACGGGTAGGCCAGGGGGGAGGAGGGAGGGTGGGCAACACACGGGAGGGGGGAAGGGTTTTTGCGCCGACTAGGTTTCCTTCTCCTTTAAAGCGATACAGACACGTTCCTATAAAAATCATAGGAATGTGTCAGTTGGAAAAAGTTGCTGCACCTGTAATTGTTCCCCTCAAAGCCCGCCCGCAAACCTGCATTCACCCGACCCTCCGACACTGCTAAAAGACGCTGGGCTGAGGGCTGCGCGATCCTATGGAAGGATAGCTCCGCCCCCAGCCCAGCGTCACTGAAGCAACCCAGAAGATCTGTTAGTAGTGTCAGCTGGTCTGCTGCACAAAGGTGCGCGTGGGTGGGGGCGGCTTTGCGGGGGGGGCATTGTGGGGAATGATTACAGGTGCAGCATTTATTTTATACGTTCCTATGATTTTTATAGGAATGTGTCAGTATCGCTTTAAGTCTACTAGAAAACCATTTAAAATATTAAATAAACCCAATTGGATGGTTTTGCGTCCAATAAGGATTAATTATATCTCACTTGGGATCAAGCACGAGGTACTGTTTTATTATTACAGAGAAAAAGGAAATCATTTTTAAAAAATTTGGATTATTTGAATATAAAGGCCTTTCTGTAATGTGGAGCTTTTTGGATAATGGGTTTCTGGATAACCAATCCCATACCTGTATTGGTTATTGATGGATTTTGTGTGTTTTTAATGTATTTTTAATGTATTCATCCACTTATTGTGCAATGCTTCAGATTATTTCGCCGTTTTATAAATCATCTTAATAATAATAATCTCTCCTGCAGCCAAGACAATGCCATGTATGCTTTTTCATGGGTTTGTTAACGAGCTAGCTAATTGGTGGTCTTGTAATCCACTGCATTATTTACAGACTCCGAACCAGCAGAGTGTAGAAATAGACCAACAAATACTACTTTTTATAGCAATTACACCTTTTTGCGGATTTCCTCTTTAACATATTTTGTTTCTGATTTATTTATTTGTGTTGTTTAATGTATGTTTTATATTTACACTATTCTCTCTTTAAAAGTTACTGAGAGAAGTGCCTGGTATTTAAGGGATTGGTGCTTAGTGGGTGGCTGATACAGAGGAGTCCCACAGTGGGGCAATCACGGATTTGCACAATGAGACGTATATACTCTTCGCATCCTACAGATGTATATTTTAACCCCTTCATCTACATTAAATCTTATCCCCCAGTGCCAATCACACACTCAATGAACCCCTTTGAGGCAAGCCAGGGCCAGCAGGATAAATACACCTTTAAGGTGGTGGTAAGAACTAGTCACATATGCGAAAGTGCAGATCTTTGTAGTTCTGCGCTGGCTAATGACATATTTAGTTGTTCTTCTGTATCATTTGTTCTGATTTGCAACTGTAGGATTATATTTACCAAACTGCTCAGCAGGGTCCTGCACAGGAAGGTACAGCTATGGCACTTATTATCCAGAATGCTTGGGACTGGGAGTTCTTCGCATAAGAGGTCTTTCTGTAATTTGGAACTCCATACCTTTAAGTCTAAGCCTAAACTATTTAAAAGTTAAATAAACCCCTTAGGATTTTTTTCCTCATCAATATGTATTAATGATATGTTAGCTGGAATGAAGTACATGAAGTAAAAAATATCGATTATTTAAATAAAATGGGCTCTATGGGAAATGGTCTTCCCATAATTTGGAGCTTTCTGGATATTGGATTTCTGGGTTTAATATGTGTAGAAGCATTAATAAATTAAATACTGCCTCTATAAGTAATCTGCAAATATTTGCCATTTGCATAACTTTTTTTTTTTAAATACGTGTAGATTTTAAAACAGACCGATATACCTCCTATAATATAATTTTTATTCTCTATAACACAGACCTTCTACTACTGCATGCAGGTTTTGTGTTTAAATGAAAAGCGACACAAGAAAAATCGATATATGTTGTTCTTACAACCGAGAAATTCAGATTCAGTAAATGTCTGACCTTTTCAAAAGCAACTCCCCAGTTGTAAATGATGATTGTGCTGTGTATCTGAATCCTCTGTGATCTCAACACTTTTCATTGTAATATATGCTGAATCTAGTGAAGGGCAATCACTGCTTTCTTTTGAGATGCTAAAGGGGATATTACAATCAATGAAGCAATAGTGGATGAAATTTCTTTTTTTCTTAAGCTTTAGGTTATTTTTAGCTTTTTTTTTTCTTTTTTTAAGGTTGTTCATATGTGCTATTGAATATATTTATATACAGTAAAATGACTTGGGAAGCTGTGGTAGTAGTGAAGTTAAAACAGTTATAGGTCCTGTTATCCAAAATGCTCGGGACCTGGGGTATCCCGGATAATGGATCTTTCCATAATTTGGATCTTCATACCTTAAGGGGCCCATTCACTAAGTTCGAGTGAAGGAATAGAAGAAAAAATACTTCGAATTTCGAAGTGTTTTTTTGGCTACTTCGACCATCGAATGGGCTACTTCAACCTTCGACTACGACTTGACTTCGAATCGAATGATTCGAACTAAAAATCGTTCTACTATTCGACTATTCGATAGTCGAAGTACTGTCTCTTTAAGAAAAAACTTTGACCCCCTAGCTCGCCACCTAAAAGCTACCGAACTCAATGTTAGCCTATGGGGAAGGTCCCCATAGGCTTGGCTATCTTTTTTTGGTCGAAGGATAATCCTTCGATCGTTGGATTAAAATCCTTCGAATCGTTCTATTCGAAGGATTTAATCGTTCGATTGAACGATTATTCCTGTGATCGTTCGATCAAACTATTTGCGCAAAAGCCTTTGACTTCGATATTCGAAGTCGAAGGATTTTTAATTCGGCAGTCGAATATCGAGGGTTAATTAACCCTCGATATTCGAGCCTTGGTACAGCTGCCCCTAAGTCTACTAGAAAATAATGTAACCAATAAATCAACCCAGTAGGCTGGTTTTGCTTCCAATAAGGATTAATTATATCTTATTTAGGATCAAGTTCAAGATAGTTTTATTATTATAGAGAAAAGGGAAACCATTTTTAAAATTTTGGATTATTTGGATAAAATGGAGACTATGGAAGACAGTCTTTCTGTAATTTGGAGCTTTTTGGATAATGGGTTTCCAGATAACAGATCCCATACCTGTCTAAATTAATCCAAGGAATAGTAAGAACATTCAGGAACAAATAGGTAGAAAAAGAGGAAATTGCCACTGACAAGAGGAGAAAGGGGAAAAAGGATAATGATAGGAACAATGGAAAATGGATGGTTCTTTAAAGCAATACTGACAGTATGACTTCTCTAAATAATGCAGAAATGCATAAAAATGGCATTTAGTTCTCAGCGGGTAGGAGTGAAAATGTTGGTTGGCTTGTTATAAACCGTGAAAAATCCCAGAATCGCAAGAAGGATATTGCAAATTGTGACACGTGCAATGTTAAAATACAGTTGTTGCAATTCTTAAAGAAAAAAAGAACAATATTGAAGTGACCATTAAAGGAGAAGGAAATGCTAAAATTAAGTAAGCTTTTTATATATATATATATATATATATATATATATATATATATATATATATATACACACACACACAGTAGTAATGGATCAGCACACTCATTGTAGAAGTGAATAAAGTGTTTTATTGGTAACACAGCATTGTTATTATATATATATATATATTATATATATATATATATATATATAGTAATACAACGTAATGCTGCTCTGTCAAAAGAAACACCATTTCTGTCCTTCTATTGTGTACACATGGACTTCTGTATCAGACTTCCAGCTAGGGCTTGAGTTTGCTCTTCTCCCCCTCCCTCCTCCCCACCCTGCTGTAATATGAGCCCAGATATATGAGTGAGCAGGGAGATACTCAGGCAGGAAGTGACGTCACACCAAGCTAATATGGCAGCTGCTATCCTAAACAAACCGAGAGAGCTTCAAGAGAAGTTTACTAAGGTATGGTAAAGCATTCTGCAGAATAAATATTCCATTAGGAATATTCGGATCTCTTTCATTGATCGTTTGGGATGTGTAGTGAACAAACGTTCGTTGACAGGTGTCACACAAGCACCTCTCCACACATGCGCAGTTTACAAATTGTATACAATCCGCCCCATCAATGGGCAATTTTCGTTGTTTAGAGAGGAAAATTACCCTATCCGATCCATTTCCCAACCGATGTCGGGGAGAAAGATCGGTAGATGTACGTTGGATTGTTGCACACCGACCTCTCGATAATTTGGCAAATTTGTTGGATTGCACTTAAATCGGTTGTTCATGAAAGAAAAATCTTTGCATCCATGGGGGCTTTACCGGGGGTGCCTAGGGAGGAGGCGGGGATGCTTGGAAACCAGAACAATAGGCCCATGTGGCACTAAGAAGAAAAGTAATGTTTGCCTTCAAGGGTAAACTTGTCATTGACAAACATAAACAGGAAGTTGTAGCAATAGTTGCCTGGGCCTAGAGTGCACGAGACAAACTTGATATTGGTGCCCTTCTCCATGAACCATTATCTTCCCCCCTATTAATTAGTGTTTCCTCTCTCTCATACAGTATACACCATGTCAGCTAATGTTAAAATTAGATATATTTCTCAGCAGTGTCATGGAAAAATCTTCTCTGTCAATTGCAACAGGAAGTGCTCAGTAAGCTACAGGTGCTGCTGAGAAATGTATCAATTTATGTGTCTAACCATTTCTAAAGCTAATTGTCTGTTACTGAGCTGCTACTGGGAGACAAAAAAGGATCAACACTATGGGGCAAATTTACTAATGGGCGAAGTAGCTAACGCTAGCGAGAATTCGTTACTTCGTCGATTTACTAACGGGTGCTGGCGTAAATTCGCTAGCGAAGTGGACCTACTCTAGCAATACTTCGCACCTTTATGCCAGGCGAAGTTGCGCTATGGCGAAGGGACGTACATTGTACTTTAACTTGGCGCCGTATGCAAATTAGGCATCGCTAGCGTAACTTCGCTTTGCTTGACAAATTAATGCTTCCACAACTTCGCTACCTTTCGCCTCCCTGAGCGCAACTTTGGATTTTAGTGAATTAGCGGCGCCCTGGCGAAGTGCGGTGAAGGCGTCGTTATCGCATTTTCCGCACTTAGTGAATTTGCCCCTATGATTTGTAAATCAGTTTTGTAAAGAGAAACTGCTCCTTTAATGGAATCCTGTTGGAATGGAATCTTTTGTCTCTGATGCATGTTCTCAAAATGTAATTCTCAAAATCAGGCTAGAAGCGCCTGTCACTTAATGTTCTACATGCCATAGCAGTGCTTTAGTTCATGTCAGTCGGACATTTGCATCAAACTGTATTCCATTTCGGTGTGTCTAAATTAAGAGAGCTGCCCGCTGCTGCTGTGGGCAACATAAATGTAATCTGCTGTGATGGTTCTGTGGTTCTTCTGTCTCAAGGCAGAGCAGCATTGGCTCTTTCGGATATTTGTGCTGATTAATTTTTTACATCTTTTGCATTTACAATTTTTTTCTTTAACAGTTAGCTACATAGCAGGGCTTTATTGCATTATTTATATCGGTTGACTCTCACTGGTAATATCTGAGAGAATTACATCTGTAAGAGAGCGGAAGATTATTCTAATCCTTCCTAAATATCAGTGTTTTCCAAAGAGAGCGGAAGATGTGCCAGCCATAAGTTATTCCCTGAGTTTCCAGGGAAATGGTACTGCCCAATTATCTCATTACTAATATAGGCATCTATTTATTCTCTCTCTGAGGGGGTCAAACCCCATCTCTCAACTGCCTAATAAAGAATATTTATTTTGGGGGGCTTTCCTAGAAATTACCTGCCGGTTATGATGGTGTTGCATATAATTACTGCCTTCGGTCACAGTTTGTGGTGCTGCCAAGAGCAAAGTTCCCTCTAAGGTGTGTGCGCATACACAATTATAAATACACAAAAATACATTTTGTGTAAAAAAGAAGAAATAAGACAAAACATTGTGCCAGAGAGGGTAAAATTAAGTGAGAGTTTATGATAGCAATGCTCTGACACCCATAGGCTGTTGAAGATTCTGGTAGTTGTAACGTTACTGTGGATTCCTATATCCACAGTAAAAATGTCTGTCTGTTTCAGTACCTAGACTACCTTTAGATGCTTTGCTTCAATTTGTTTTTTTTTGGGGGGGGGGGGTCATCCTTAATGACGATGGTTATTTAAAATAAATAAATAAAAAGCTCACAACCATTATTCTTTGAGAATTAATGCTTACTTTTCTCTTTCTAATGATGCCACTTTTGTAATTAATAGATGGATGTAATTGTCCTTGGAATGCTCTTGTAAGCAAGCTAGCATATTGTGGCTTACAGGAGGCAACCAGGATCTTTTCAGTATAGCAGGTTGAGGGTTTATAATGGAAAGCAACATTTATGGAAGATTTATTTATCATTTTAGGCTTGGTTGTGGCTGCCTTTAGTGAAGTGTCTAACACAAACACAAACATTCTTAACTCTAAGGAAAAAACTGTGCCATGCTGATAAAATCTGCTCCATCGCTAAAATACAGGTATTTTTTAGTGTATGGAATTTATTCTACAGCTAAACCTATACATAGCTGTTAGTGTTAAAAGTGGAAACTTTGCAGCAGTATTGGTTTTGGTTAACAAACTGAGGCCTACTTGGTTTGTATCATGTAAATGGTGCGACAACAATGCATATTGGATGCTGTGTTTGCTACATGGGAATACAAAAGTGTGTGCATGGAAAACTTTGCTTTTATAAATAAAATTTGGTTGTAGAAGTTTCATAAAGCCTTTACTTTCAGAGCTCTCAGAGAAACCACTTCCTAAAGGGTGGGCAAGCCTCTTTTAATGAATATTTATAGGGTAGATGCTGATCACCTGGTGGCAGCATAGATCAGTTTGGAGGCTATAAAAGGCCGCAGACTGAATTTTTTTATCAGTTTAAATGCCAGAGATGCTCATTATTATGACTGCGTGAAAGATGCCATATTTTGCCGGTATGAGCTAAATGCTGAAAGTTTGAGACAAAGATTCAGGGCCTACAACTTCAGCAACTCTAAGCTCCTCATGAGGCATATGCCCAGCTTTATGAACTGTTCTAATGGATGCAACCAGAAAGGAAAACTGGTGAGCAAATCCTTGAAATGATTGCACTGGAGCAATTTGTTGAAATTCTGCCTGAAAAAGTAAGGTTATGGGTGCAGGAGCATCGTCCTGAAATGAGCGCAAAGGCAATTGCTCTAGCAGAGGACTGTTTGAGCTTGAAGGGAAAAAGAGCAAAGAAATACTGTGCAATACAAACCCCAGAAAGAGCCAAAGTCCAGAGTAAATTCTCAAGACCATGGGAATCTAAAATGCCACAACTGTGGAAAAATTGGAAATATTGCCAGATTTTGCCAAGCGATACAAAGCAAAAGTAACCCTATTAATGTTGTTGGAGGCAATGGTGGTTTCCTGGTTGAAGCCAATGTAAACAGCCAGAAAGTGCAAGCCCTACTGAATAGTCCCCAGACACTTCTTAAGCTGGTCTGTTAAGAAATCTTCATATTTTATGAGACACCACTATAACCTGAGTCCACAGAGACAAGAAAAAACATGCTTTGGGCAAAATACAAGTTAAAGTTGGAACGACTGTCCACAGATTTTTGGACTGGTTCCCAGGTTGCCTTGCCCATTGATTATTGGGAGAGACTTTCCTAATCCTCTGTTAAGACCAAATGGGAAAAGAGAGAAAGCAGAACACAACAAGCCCAAAAAAATACTTTCTTGCTACAGTCAATTGGGACGTCGATATTGGAAAGGCTCAGAGAAAAGACAGCAGTTTGTTGCCATTATTTAAAAAAGTTGTAAGTAATACCTAATCATCAGCTATGTTTTGCAAAATTGTAGCCTTATGAGGATCAGACAAAACAAAAAATTGGTAACACAAGAGCAAGTGGTGGTTCCCAAAATGTTTAGAGAGGAAATAATTTGTTTGGCCCATGCAGTGACGGAACTACCAGGGGAGCAGGGGGTGCGAGCAGGCCAGGGCCCCCCGGCAGTGCCGCACGCCACTAAATTCACCCTGGGAGCGCACCGTACGGAGGGGGGCGGGGCCCCAGCTGCGCATCACGCACCAGGGCCCGCCCCCCTCTAGGAACGCTGCTGGGCCCATGAAACACCATGGTCTGGTCATATGGGTAGAGAAAAAACTCTGAATAGGATCTTATACAGATTTTTTTTGGTCAGGTATTCATCAGCAATTAGCTGAATACTGCCATTATTGTCCTGTATGTTAGAAAACTGCACCTGTTAAGCCAAGTGACAAAGCTCCCTTGATCCTAATACCAGTTGTGGGTACAGCATTTGACAGGGTAGTTGGCCCTCTAGAAAAGAGTAGTAAGGGTAATCTGTATTTACTTGTTGCCATACCACTAAAAACAGCCTACCTAGACTTTGGCTTGTCTCCCAGTACTGTCTACCTTCCTACCATTACACCTGGTCCTCCTGCTAACTCTTACTGCGGTAGTACTGGGCTAAGGTGTTCAGAGACTCTTCATTCACTGGGCTTAATTTATTTGTGTGTCACAGATACTCCTAAACCTAAACAAAATCCAAGATGGGAAACTCCTGTGAAAACTTTGAAGACTTGGATCATTACTACTGTAAAGATGCTGAATTTTTAGGTTTGTTCAATAAATAAAGTAAAGCATTTCGAGCCATATATATTTTTAGGGTATAGTTCTTTAGTTGCCTTTTTTGTACCTTGTGTGGCATATTCTAAATGGGGCATTACCAGTGTTTTTCAAATCTATACCCCTTATAATAAAAATGAAAAGCCTTGTTTTTCCTTGCAGCTGCTGAATGACATTGCTTACTACAGCCAAGTGTATTATCTACAAGGACTCCAAGGTCCTTTTCCATTATGGATTTGCCTAGTGCATTCACAGTAAGGGTATACGTGGCTTAGATATTTTTACATTTATCAACATTGCGTCTCGTCTGCCACTTAGAAGCCCAGATTGCCAGTTTGTTAAGATCATTTGCAATGATGCCACATCCTGGATGGAGTTTTTGTCTTCATAGTTTTGTCTCATCTACAAACACTGATGCACTACTTACAATGCCGTCACGTACGGTTCCCTAAATTTAGAACAAGTGCTAAGCTCGCTGATCATGGCTCAATCTTCCGCCTGTAGTAGCCACCTTTGGCCTCAGGAGGAGCCCTCAGCTACTCGGATCCCGCCAGGTCTTAACATGAGAGAAGCAAAGCAGATGTTCTGAACGTGCAAAGGGGCACGTGCGTTTCCAAGGTTTTGGACATAAGGCAACCGTTCAGAGAATAGACGAAGCAGTGTTTGATACAGGCGGAGTTCAAGCGAGGTCAATCAGGCCAGGTCGGTACAGGCAGCGTTCAAGGAATAGTCAGGCAGGCAAGGGTCAGGATTGGCAGAGTTCAGATTAGTCAGGCAGGCAAGGATCAAAACTGGAATCAAACAGACAGAAATCGCACCCAGATACTAACCAAGTTAGACCTAACATCGGTCAACGATTTCCAGCCCGAAACCCCTTTTAATAGTCAAAGTCCGCACCAACCGCGATGACGTTATGACAATTTAGAAAGAAGATGAAGCACGCGACGGGCGCCCCCACCAGAGTCGCAGCAGGCGTCCCCGCTGGCCCACTAGGCCACCAGAGTGAGTTGTTACAAATACTCTCCCCACTAAGTCATTAATGAACCAGTTAAATAAAAGTGCACCCAGTACAGCACCCTGTGGGACCCTTTTACGGTAAGAACCCTATTCCAAGTGGGGAGTATACGATTGACAACCACCCTCTGTTCACAGTTCTTTAGCTGAGGGATTGTTGATTTACTTTTGATTTAAGAAGTGTAGAGGGGTTCTTCAGACTACAAATGACATTTTTACGCAGCTTGCCTATTTACATTAAAGAAAGATTTTCTGGTTTTGAAAACGTTTTTTTTTTTTTATAATTGAAAGCATTTCTCTTACTCTGACTTTTGAAACAATAATGTGCTAATTGGCTGCTTCTCCCACATTCTTTCAGAAACAGGATAAAAGAATATGAACAGTCACAGATACTGCTTTTAGTAGCAATTACATTAACAAATAAAACTAAAACTATTTATAAATTAATGGAAAGTTGCTTCGAACAGCACTTCCTTTTCTTTTGATAAAAACTGTTTGTTTTTGTGAAGGGCCCCTTTATTCAAGTCAGGACATATATTTGTTGAAAACGGGTTGTCGTTGACATTAGACAAAGCAACCAGTGCAAGTAGGCATAGCTCTAATACTGAATATATGAATATCCTTGTTATAGTATGGGATAGCAAGTCAGATAATTCTATTATCCTTTCACACATTGGAGAGATTTTACTGGTATGTGGGCACATTGGAACAGGAATCCAGCCATAGTTTTTGGGGGTGAACAACCTCATAACAAATGTTTTTTGTTTTTTTTAGCAGAACTAGATAGACCATTATTCTTTATCTTCTTTATCTTTATGCAGTTTGAAGCCCAACCGTAGCATACTGGGCTCAGCTTTCTGTGAAGCACAGCTGTATTCATATCCAGCCTTCACAGCATGAGAGCTATCATTTTCTGTAGGAACAATGGAAAAGTTCTGAAAGACAAACTATTAATACAGAATAAATTATTGGAAAATTATTTTTTTATTTGTTGGCATTATTGGCCCATTTTTATGTTTTATTCTTTGAGATTAAAAAGAATAAATTTCAAGAGCGTTTTATTGAGGTCATGCCAACTTGCTTGCTGTTGTCTGTCTGCTTTCATCTCATTGCTCGAATTGTTGCAGATCTTAAAGCTGCAAATTATTACACATTAATGTGTTTATAGCCACACATTTTCCTCTTTCCCTGTAATACAGTATAGGTATACTTTAGCATTTAATATTTTTGCTGATTTGTTTCCAATAAATATGCATTTACCTGTTTTGGCATATATGTCTGGATATTAAAGGGGAACTATCGTGAAAATGAAAATGTAATATAAGCTTTAGCGTACTAAAATAAGAAGTTTTCTAAATATAATCAATTTAAAATTCTGTACCGTTTCTGAAATACTCACTATCCCCTTTTCAGCATCTGTCTCTCTTCATTCTGTCTTCATTCAGGAGTTGGGTGTCAAATATTTATTGACACTTAGATCCAATATATCTTATATATATACTTTTGCCTAGAAGATGTATTAGAGCTCACTGTATTAAAATCACCAGACATCATGTCTCTCTACATTCAGGATTTATGCAAAAGGCAGTTATTTTGTTAATTTTGTTTGTACTGGAATCAGTTATTTGAGTGAGCTCTTCATGCAGGAGTTGGGTGTCAGATATTTATTGACAGTTAGATCCAATATATTTTATTTATACTGTATACTTTTGCCTAGAAGATGTATTAGAGCTCACTCTATTAAAACCACCAGACATCATGTCTCTCTACATGCAGGATCTGTGCAAAATACAGTTATTTTGTTTGTACTGGAATCAGTTATTTGAGTGAGCTCTAATATATCTGCATTGACAAATGCATCAGTATAATAATAAATGCAAAGTACAGTTACAGTATATTAAAGTTTGAGACAAGTGTCAATGAGACGAGGAAAGAGATCTCTGACTCATAGAGCTTACAATCTAAGTGGGTGGGTAACTTACATACACAAATTTGTCATTGTAGAGCACTATGGTCACTGAATTCACCTCCCCCTGCCTTTATACACTGTGCAATTTGTTCAGAGCTCCCTTATCTACCTTTAAACAAATAAACCAAGTCCTTTCCTAAGCTGCAGTCTTTGGGCAGCTTATTATAAGAGGCTTCTCAGTGGACTGGTAGTTAATTATATCAATTCCTTTGAGTGACAGGAGGTAATAAAGTGGAACTAGCTTCATATTCTTGTTTAGTACCAAAACTAACAGAAACCATAGACATTACGTAATGAAAACAATAGGAATAAAGTGTGTTCAGCATAAACCCTATGCATTCAGCTAATGTTGAAAAGGGTTTATAAAGTATATGAGACTATGACCAAAATTTCCAAGTTTGCACCAGGCAGATCTGATTCAGGGTCAGTTAGTCCGATAATACTCGTCCATCTCCGTTTTCGACCAGTGCTAGAGTTTCTCCATTGGATTGATATCAAGGTTACGACTTGATCTTTGTAGGACATCCATCCTTTGTTACTTTGTTTTGCTATATTTGGGATCTTTGCTGGACATTAACCCAAGACTGAAATTAGTTATTTGAAGTATTCTCCAGTATTTTGCACCATCTATTTTTTCCTTCTATTTTAATAAGAGGCTCAGTCCATGCTGGACCAGAACATGAGAAGACTCAGGGATGCACCAAATTCACTATTTTGGATTCGGCCGAACCCCGGAATCCTTTGCGAAAGATTTGACTGAATACTGAACCAAATCCTAATTTGCATATGCAAATTAGGGGTGGGAAGAGGAAAACATTTTCTACTTCCTTGTTTTGTGACAAAAAGTCACGAGATTTCTCTCCCCTCCATAATTTGCATAATCAAATTCGGTTCGGCCGGGCAGAAGGATTTAGCCGCATCTGAATCCGGCTGAAAAAGACTGAATCCTGGCAGAATCCCGGCCTAAATCCTGGATTCGGTGTATCCGTACTTAGCGAAACATACCCAAGTGATTTTAAGGGGCATATTTATCAAGGGTTGCCAATTCGGCTAGTTTTAGATGGCAAATAGTCGATTTCTTAAAGGGACAGCACATGATAAATTTAGAAATTCTACATTTTTTTAAACTCGTATCGAATTTTGACTATTCCCTAGTCGAATTACACTAAAATAAACTTGAAATTCAAATTTAAATTTAAAAATTTTAATTTTCAATTCGACCCTTGATAAATCTGCCCCTAAATGTGTTTAATATGGAAAGTAGGTTTTCATGTTGGGTCTCATGGCTTAATAACAGAAAATAAGTAGATCATACCAGGCAGAAGAGATTAATACATGTACACACCAGGCAAGCTGGGATGACACCACATTGCTATGGAAACAAGAGCATTTAAATCCAGTGCGGCCAGTCTATTAATAACTATCTAGCAAGATTCATCAATTCTCCCTTTAATGTGATTAATGTTCCTAAATGTGTTTTTGCACATACAGTGTGCATCAGAGAATGAGCAGGTGTGAATCGCGTAGATAAAATGAGAATTCATTATTGGAAGACTTTTTCTGACATGGACAAGACTTGGCTCATTTGTAAAGAAATTATAAGTTCGGTTACTGCATGCCGCAATCACTTAGCAATGAATCCTGTAGATCAGCCGTCTCCAACCTTTTTTGGCCCAGGGACCGGTATAAAGGAAATTTTTTTTCAAGGGGTAGGGGTCGGGGGGCCAGCGGCCAATTCGGGCGTTAAATGTGGCCCAGTTCAGGACTGTCCGTGGCCCGGTGGTTGGGGACCCCCCTGTCGATGATAAAATAGTCGACGTTTTTTTTCCAAATAAAGCTGGGGTAGACATTGTTTGAAAACTTCCGTAAACTTGAGTGTAAAATCATCCCTATTAAGGGCAAGCGAGTTTATCTAACGGCAGCTATTTCCTTTATGCATATCTAAATACGAGTTTTCGATCAACCCTTTTTCCGCCTCAATAAAAAGTGCTTTATTGTGATGCAAGACACATGCAAATACCATAAGGGACTGCTGCAGCGCTTTCATTTACTTATTGATTTCCTGTTTGCAAATATCTGCTAATGTTCCCTAGAGAGCAACTGTTAAATGATGTGACGGAAGTTAACTACTCGCTTGTATTCAGTACTTTCCTATCTTACAACACTCCTTTCAGGAATCTTTTAATAGGAAAGCAAGATGACCTAAGACTCCCATGGTGTCTAGAACTTTCTGGGGCACTAACACTCTAAAGGAGAACTAAAGGCTAAAAATGAATATGGCTGGAAATGCCACATTTTATATACCGAACTCATTAAATCAGCATGAAGGTTCAGCATCTCTATAGTAGTAATGATCCAGACCCTCACAGAGGTTGGATTTTGTTTGAAGTGTCTGGGACTCGCACATGCTCAGTGGGTTCTGAGCAGCTGTCGAGAAACTAAGCTTAGGGGTCGTCTCACATTATCCAGCAGAGAATGAGGTTAGCCTGTAATAAAAGATGATGCTGCAGCACTGATAATTAGATTGTAGCAATAATCTGAATTATTTACAACAAGGCCTTATATTGTGACATTTATATGTAGGCTTGGACCAGACCCCTTCCACTCAGCTGGCACCAGCATCTTTCCTGGCTTCTCCCCATTTGATCTCATGAAGTAGGTACATGCTGGCATGGGGTGGGGACAGAAGGGAATTGGTAATGGTGGGCCCAGACCCCCACCCCCCCGTCCAACGCTGTGTATATGATATATATTCAGTATATTGTGTGTAGGTCCCTAAGCTCATTTAAGTGACAGCATCACAGAGAATGTGCATTGAACCAGCAGAAAAGAAGATGGGGAGCTACTGGGGCATCTTTGGAGACACAGATCTTTACTGCTAAAGGGCAGTGGTTGCCTTGGGCTGGTACAAAACATTGTGTACAACATTTCTAGCTACTTTCTTTTAGTTAAGCTATCCTTTAAAAACAATTTTTGTTACGTTAGAAAATATTTGTACTGTTTTGCAAATTTTAAAAAAGTAAAAAAGATTTTATGTATAGACTGGACAAGTCGGTTTCTTAAAAGTAATGGAATGGTACCTGGGAATTGTATTTTTTTTTTGTGATAGGAATTCTTATTTGCAATTTTAGTCGTTTAGTTTTATACAGTTATCCTGCTATTAACCGTGTTCTACTACATACCTTTCTTTTTAAAGCATCTTATTCTCAGTGTTTAAAGTTCATGGTACAACTTTAGGAAGTCAGATCACTGAGCTCAATAATTTTGGCCTAGAAGTTGGTGATGCTGCAGTGTCAGAGATGGTCAGCCCAATGCTAACTGTGTGACACAGGAATACAAATTAGAGTACAGTATGGGATCCATTAGCCGGAAAAACATTAATATTTGCAGCTGTATTAGCAATGATTAAAAAAGCACACAAAAAACCTTTACCTGGCACTGGGACTCCAAGAGCCCACCAGAGAACCTGATATCAAGAGTCCACCAGCTTAGAGGGGTTGTTCACCTTCCAAACACTTTTTTTTTCAGATTTTTCACCAGAAGTAAAGACTTTTTTTTCAATTGCTTTTACAGTTTTTCCAAATTTTAAGTTTAAAGTTGAATGTTTGTGTGTCTCTGGCAGCTCAGTGATCCAGGAGCAGATCGTGAACTTTTACAATTTGCTATATTAGTAGATGCATTTCTAAGCAGCATCTGTGGCAATATTAGCAACTATTGTATCAATTCTAACAGCTGCCTTCAATGCTCAGCGGGGCCAAAGATAGGAAATGTATCCGTATTAAAACCATTAGGGGCCTATTTATCAAGCCTCGGATTTTTCTAGTTACGTTTTAAAGGGCAACAAAAGCTAAATCATAACTAAAGTTCTATCACAAGGCTGGTTTAGTAATTACTTACAGAATGTAGTAAAATCTGTCTCACTGTAGTCTAGTCGCAGGAACTAGAGTCCTGCAGCGGGTCGGGTACCCGCGGGTTACCCGCAAAAACTGCAGTACCAAGCGGGTTTTTCGTTGAAGCTCAAGGTGCGGGTCGGCGTTTCTGCGGGTTGCAGGTCGGGCTGCGGGTCTTCTCAATATCAATATTTGCTCCTTTTTTCTGGTCACGTCCACTTCCGATGATGTCATTTCCGGCACACAATGACAGCACTTCCGGTTTTACCCACTTTTTTCTGATCATATCTACTTCCGATTATGTCACTTCCGGTTTATAATGACAGCACTTCCTGATTCTTGATGGTCAGCGGGTCGTGGGTCCGGGTTGCAGAGAAGGTACTTGGGGGTCGGGTTGCGGGTCCAAGAGGGTAAGAATGCGGGGTGCGGGTTGCGGATTGCAGGTTGCGGGTACAGGTTGGGTTCGGGTCCCAAAAAATGGACCCGCACAGGACTCTAGCAGGAACTGCGCTCTGATGAGAATGTAGCGTAGGGCTCCAGTGACGTCACAGAATTTGCAGGCAACTTCCTCCCTGCTGCCCGAGGCAGCCTTGAGTCACAATGAGCCGAATTCTATTCTCTTGCGCATGCTTCAGAGGCTGAGCTTTTCTCCCGTGTAAGATGACATTGACCCCTTTACACACGCCCCCAACCAATCAGAGTGCATGCGTCTCATATCTATGGAAACACACAAATTTTTTTTATTATTAAAGGGAACAGGTACCTGTCAGCATCGAGCACTTGCGGTGCGCAGCGAGGGGAGAGATAGTGTATGAGTTTTGCCTTTCCTTCTCCTTTAAAGGGCAAAAAAATTAAACTGCAAAAAATTCGAATCAGAAAATACTCCAGCTAAAACCTGTTGAAATAATGTAGAAGTCAATGGCAGATGGTCCCTTTAACATTTGGAACATGTTTTTTACCTTTAGGATTCTCAATAGCTTCAAGCCGTTTGCGCTGGTTTTTTGTTCGATAAGCCGATAAATTCGAGTTTTTTTCGGGCAACAACTCGATAAATTTGAGTTTTCACACCAACAATTAGAAAAAGTTGCACGATTCCATTTGACTCTCGATTTTGTGGCTAATTTTTGTCGTGCTGATTTTATCGAGAATAATTATTGGTAAATAAAGGGGTTTGGGAGTTTGTTCGAAATCTTTTTTAATTAGAGTAAAAAAAAGTCAAGTTTTAGTAAATAACCCCTTAGAGTATGCGACCCCCCTCGAAGAGCTGCTTTAGAATGTGGAAAATGAAACTTTACACTTCAAAATTAGAAAAAATGGTCACAGATAGAAAAAAGAAAGTAACTGGAAAAAGTCTTTATTTCTGGTGAACTATTTGAAACCAACTGAACAGAAAAAAAAAATTGGGAGGTGAAAACCTCCTTTAAAGCCTATTCTTATTGAAAAAAAACCCTGGCATCCCCAGGTTTGAGAAGGTTATTGTCAAAAGCATTATTTAATAAAATAAACTATCGTAAGTGATAAATATAGCCTAAAAGGCAGTGTTTTTCCCCTCTAGATGCCAGTTCACTAAAGTTTATGAGGAACATTTAATAAACACAGCACAGCAACCATAAAGATGCATTCAGGGCCAATTCTGTGTGGGCAGCTGTTCTCTCCTGTGTGTTCTGTTTGTTGCTTTATTGCTAGTACAAGCTGTGTGAGCGCACGGAGCAATACAGTGGATACAGACAGACTATCAAGGTCAGCACAGACAGACAGTGTACTAGCAGAACCTCAATATATCTGTGCAGTACATCATATATATATATATACTCCAGCCATTATTCTATTCATGCAGTATATACTTCAGCCTAGCACAAGGTCCTGTCAGTCAGATTCCATTTGCTTAAACAGGGGACCCCAACCTTTTTTACCCTTGAGCCGCATTCAAATGTAAAAATAGGTGGGGAGCAACAAAATCTTGAAACAAGTCCCTGGGGATGCCAGATGAGGGCTGTGTTTGGCTATTTGGATGCCCCTATGGGGACTGGCAGCCTACAGGAGGTTCTACTTGGCAGTACACCTGTTTTTTATGCAACCAAAACTTGCCTCCAAGCCTGGAGTTTAAAAATAAGCACCTGCTTTGAGGCCACGGAGAGCTACATCCAAGGGGTTGGTGAACAACATGTTTCTCACTAGCCACTGTTTGGGGATCACAGCCTAAAAAGATGCATTTAGGATTTCACAATTGTACGTATGAGTGTGTGCATATAAATTTTACTTCCCTCATATGGTTTACACACAAAGATCTGACTTAAGGTGGCCATACACGGGCCGATAAAAGCTGCCGACAGACTGTGTCGGCAGCTTATTGGCCCGTGTATGGGGGCCCCCGACGGGCTTCCCCGATCGAGATCTGGCCGAAAGTCGGCCAGATCTCGATCGGATGGGACAGAAAATCCCGTCGGATCGCGGCCGCATCTGTTCGTTGATGCGGTCCCGCGATCCGACTGCCCGTTTGCCGAATGCTAGGATCCGATCGTTGGGCCCTAGGGCCCACGATCGGATCTGCCCGATATTGCCCACCTCAAGGTGGGCATATCGGAGGGAGATACGCTCGTTTGGTGACATCGCCAAACGAGCGGATCTATCCATGTATGGCCACCTTTACTGAGTGTAGCAAAGGGAACAACTGTACAGTGCCCTCTAGTAATTATAGGTGGTATAGCAGGAAATGGATGCCATTTGTATTGCTTGGCTATTTCAGCCTTGAGCTCCAAGTACCATATAGTATAACCATTCTCCTTTTGCCTACAGTTATGTGCTCTTATCAGGCACAGTGATTTCCAGTGGGTGAATGGAAGTTAGATGTGTCTAATACACAAACCTAGGCATTGTTGTTAAGGACTGTTTTATTATATGACCTTTGTGCAGGTCGCATATGATAAAATACTGCAAAGGGTGGGCTAAGATTCGTTCTGGAAATGCTGTCTTATAAGAATATATGTATTAAACATACTAACATGACAGTTCATAAAAAACGCTTTTTGTTCCTCTCTTCATTTCATATATCTGTTGGTAAAACATTTGTGTACTGCTGGATTGTGTATAATTTTGTGAGATATATTTTCTTAATTTTAATAAAATAGCTGGAGCTTTGCAAATTCATTATTCAGGTTAAAATCCTGAGTACATCCATGGTTAAGGGGTTGCAAAGCAGGCTGTGAGTGCATTAATAGGATCCAGACTAGTGTATAATCTAGTGACTGTTTAGAGGGGAAGCTATTCACTGAAAAAATCTTGGTATAAATAATCAGTTGAAGAATTATGCATATTTTATTCCTAGACAAGTAATAGAATAAGGATATGTTAAAGGAAAGACTTGATTACTGCCCATTGGTTGTAGTGGATGTTGTAAAGATGCCTGCAGCATTCCCTGTAGGAAGGAAAGTATATGCTGTACTTTACATTATACAAGTACATTATACCTGCCCTTATTGTCCTTTTCCAGAGCTATGTTGGTAAGACATTAAATGCCCATATGTAATGAAAGGCACTAAGTTTGCCCTGGTACCGTAACCCATAGCAACCAATAAGATGTTTGCTTTAAAACAGGCGAACAGTAAATAATTACTGTATATAGGTGATTAGACCAGTATCAAACATTGCTCCTTTTATTACATTTGCCCAATAAAAGGATAGGCAATGTACCTGCAAAGTTTGCCCAGATGCATTAAGCCATAGAAACCAATAATTGTTTGCTATGGGTTACTGCACCTGGGCTAATGTTGTGTCTTTTATTACATAACCACCTCTAAACTCTTGGCTTCCCTCCACCAGCTGAACTGGTGCTGAACATCGGGACCCAGTACTTGCAGAATGAGAGGTTGCTTTGCTTCTATGTCAATACTTCCTGGATGTATTGAGAAGAGGCATCAGCAGTGGAAGTAGCAGAAATGAATGAGATTTTTTTTAGGAAACTAACATTGGCAAAAATCTTTTTTTTTTTTTGCAGAGCTCTACCACCTTGGTAGGACTTTGCAGAAACGCCTTTAAAGGGGTTGTTCACCTTCCAAACACTTTTTTCAACTCAGTTGTTTTTAGATTGTTCCCCATAAATAGACTTTTTTCAATTACTCACCATTATTTATTTTTTACTGTTTTTCCAAAATCTAAGTTTAAAGTTGAATGTTCGTGTCTCTAGTGTTTCAGTCTGACAGCTCAGTAATTCAGGTGCAGACTCTAAACTGTTACAATTTTGCAACATTTAGTTGATACATTTCTCAGCATCATCTCTGGAGTTTTATAACATGATATATATAAAATATATTAGGGCATTGTTAATGATTACATTTTCATTGTATTAAAAATGAAGCAGTGTCAAATAAGTTGTTGTAATATTTACAGATATACACAATGACCTTGAGAGTCTATAAGATTCATTGAATCATATGCTTTTTCTTTCAGAATGCTGGCACTACTGTGACTGCTTTATTTGTATGTCATAAAAAGTTTTAGAGGGAATATCAAATTGCCAGTTCTTTTCTCTCTCTCTCCTCTCTCTGCAGAAAGCTGTCATTTGTAGTTGGAATTAAGCAAGTCAGCAAGACTTGTTTTTAGCCTCATTGGAAACAACAAAGAAGAGAGTTCTTTGTCAGTGTAGCTCAGTATAGCCTTTACCACTACCATGCATAACTATATGTTGCCTTATGCATAATAAGTTACTTAATATACCTGTTAGGCATGGGATCAGTTATCTGGAAACCCATTATCCAGAAAGCTTCTAATTACGTAAGGCCATCTCCCATAGACTCAATTTTATCCAAATAATCTACATTTTTAAAATGATTTTTTCTCTGTAATAATAAAACAATACCTTGTACAGGTATGGGATCCGTTATGCAGAAAGCTCTGTATTATGGAAAGAGTGTCTGCCATAGATTCCATTATAATCAAATAATCCAAATCCATTTCCTTCTTCTCTTAATAATAAACCAGTCCCTTTACTTGACCCAAACTAAGATATAATTAATCATTATTGAAAGCCAAATCAGCTTATTGGGTTTATTTAATGTTTACATGATTTTCTAGTAGACTTAGGGCTCTTACTCACTGGCGTTCTGACCTGCGCTCCCCTGCGTTCCGTTTTTTGGCGTTCAGTCGCAGGGGAGCGCAGGAATAGACGCATGTCATTATTTCAAATGGGTCTGTACTCACTCAGGCGAATGTAGGCGACGAACGCAGGAAAAATGCAGCATGTTGCGTCTCAACCTGCGTTCGGCGCCTACACGTGCCTGAGTGAGTACAGCCCCATTTGAAATAATGACATGCGTCTATTCCTGCGCTCCCCTGCGGCTGATCGCCAAAAAACGGAACGCAGGGGAGCGCAGGTCAGAACGCCAGTGAGTAAGAGCCCTTAAGGTATGAAGATCCAAATTACGGAAAGATCCATTATCTGGAAAACCCCAGGTCTTGCGCATTCTGGTTCCATGCCTGTACTTGATCCAAACTAAGTTATAATTAATCCTTACTCAAAGCAAAACCAACCTATTGGGTTTATTTATTGTTTACATGATTTTCTAGTAGAATTGTTTTATGAAGATCCAAATTACAAAAACATCTGTTATCCAGAAAACCCCAGGTTCCAAGCATTCTGGATAACAGGTCCCATACCTGTACCTGCATTACATCCTTAAAAACTTTATTGTATTCCTATATACTTTAAGTGCTTCTTATTGTATTAAAGTACCAGCAATTAGAATCATAGGTGTGCAGCAGGGATGCACAAGTGTTACCAGGGTGGGGTCTAGTCTTTTAGGAGCTATTCCTAAAATGTATCCCCTCAAATGCATTTGCAGTATCCTGTTACAGTACCAAGGAAAATTAAATCTATTACATTAAGCTGCCAGGAGATGATATTTATATTTAAATGAATAAATTCGGGAACACTGGAGAAACAGTGTGAAACAAGAAGTTATGAGGGCCCAAACCTGTGTAAAGATGTGTTTTTTACACACAGATATTAAAATAAAACAATTAAAATTATAGTGTGGATTGCCAGCAGTTCTGCCCTAAACCTCCTTATAGCTGCTGAGTCTTCTGCCTGCTGTGTTATTCCGTGAAGATGAGAATAGGGGTCTTGAATCTTGTTTATGCACCAGAATGGAGGACCTGATGTCCATCCCCATGCACTGATTATACAATTAAACAATTAAATGGTAAAGAGAGAGGGGGAATGTGGGGAGTGCAGTGACTAGATCTAGTAAAATGAATGAAAAGTGAAAGTAAATGAGTACAACTACGAATGCTTTAATAAAGAAAAAGAATTTGGATTTCATGTTTAATTTAAAAAGGACTTTTATTATACAGTTTTTTTTATGTCTGGGTGACCCCTTTAGGTTTATTTGGTAATAAGTAAAGGGTTGTGGAGCATATTGGCAGGAATATAAAAACCATACCATCATTCTGGTGTATGAGAAATATACATTTCTGGCGAAAAGGAAGCGGTGGGTCATGTAAAAACTTTTTATGCCAGTAGACAGGGCAGCCATCTTTTTATTATATATTAACATGTGGGAACCCTAGCCACCAATATTTTTTTTGTTGTTTTACTGTGTGGTGGGGAGGGCGGACCTGTAGGTGGGGTTTGCAGTGTACGCAGCCCAGGGGGCCCAGGAAATGTTGTTGTATGGGGCCCTGCGATTTCTGATGGCGGTCCTGAGTACATGTATAATACAGGTGTAAGTAGCCACATATACCTTGTAGTATTTTGCCTAGAGGGAATTGGGTCAGAATAGTGGCCTGTATATGAGCTGAATATGTGTCAGATACACAGTCGTTTCCTTTCTGCATATATCATTGCCGATCCTTTAAATCAGAATTTGCTCAGATTAAAGCTCATGTAGGTGTTTTCAGTCTGGTTTGTCAATAAAGTCACCAGTAAGAGTCCTTTCTTTTGTGGATCTTATAAATGCTTCTGTATATTTAATCAGCAGTCTGAATTAGGATTTCCCTTTTTGTTTTAAATGTTTCATGCACAAAAAGCAATGTTGGTGATATCCTGTGGCTCAGTCCTTTTTCCAGATCACGCCGGCAAAGACTAATATTGACAATAATGATGGCTCGTGTGGCGTTTATTATTAAACCACGTGTAGGCTGTCAGTGCATATTTCATAACCACCTGCTAATTACCTAATAACTGGTTAATTTGCATTATGCTCGTGCCATTTCTAGAGACATTTTTATTACCTTTTTTTTATTATTATACACTGTACAGATGGTTTGGTCTTTTTTTTCTTTTTCCATTGCTGAGAAGAAAGATAAGAAATGTTAATTTTTTACATTCCCATACGGACATGCTTTGTCAGAGCAGATACATACTGTTATTGTATTCATTTAACCTTGAGCAACATTGTTCCATAAAAGCCATTCTTAGCAGAGTAAGAATCACTCCTATGTCACCTAATCTATTTGCAAATGTTCCCTTTGGCTCATACAATATGATGCTTGTGTCTGTGTGAAAGCATTCACACTTTATATAATGGTTTAATTACAATTGTGTGTTCCATACAGTAACCAAGTCTTGAGCCTTGAGCAGAATTACCTTAGTGGTACACTTACTAGTGCTCTGACTACTTGCTCCCTCTAGTGCATTATAACTGTGTGGGGATAATGATCAGGCAGCTTATTACTGTGCAATTTGGGTTTATTCTCACCCAGTAAAAGATACGATTCTATTGTGCCAGGGACTCTCTGCTGTTGAAGGATAACTAGTAGGTGGCAACACATTGCAAGTGAAGAGCAGTTCCATATTCAGACTTTTATCCAGCATCTTGGACTTGTAGTTTAAAGGAGACATATAGGATAAATGAAAAAACCTTAATTTTGTAGGCAATTATAAGTAATTATAAGTAATATATGGTGTTGCTTTCACATGGTGCTAAAATTATTATCTTTAAAAATAGCCCCTTTATTGGAGCTCCCTATAGATGTTCTCTGGTCCCTGCCTGTTTCAAATGAGGGGTGGGCGTGTCCTAACGGTCCCTGCCAGAAGCACAGTAAGAAGGGGACAGCCAATCACAGTCCTGCAGTCACACAAGCACAGACAGGCTTCAGTTCCCTATCAGGTCCTGCTAGCTGCTGATTGGTTCCTGTCCTACAGTGCAGAGAGCCGCCGACTCCCCTGCACAGCCTGGGAATTCAGGGAGCAGGAAGAGAAGGGAGGGATTATTAGGGTTTTTGCAGAAATATTCAATAAATCAGTCTGAAACACTACTTTTTTTTTTAAGCACAATTTTTACACAGAAGGTCTCCTTTAATGATATACATATTATATAGTATATAGTATAACATTTGGGGGGTTATTTATCAAAGACTGATTTTATCTCAACATTTTCTGCTGCAAACTCCGATCAAATCCACTCGGGTTTTTTACGCTTATTTATTATTCCATTTTCCCAAGATTTACTTTGCGGGAAGAAAAAAATCAGGTTTTCGCAATTTTTTCATAATTTTTATCCGAAATCTCAGATTTATTATGTTTTTTCCCGGGGAAACTTCAGGGTATTACACGAAACCCATCGCACATCAAAAAATCATTGGGACTTCTCCCATTGACTTATATGTAACCTCGACAGGTCTGAGATGCCGGATTTTCTAATTTGGACTTTTCCATCCTCTGTGTTTAATAAATTCCGAAAAATTCGTGATTTTTTTTTAAAAGTCCGATTTTATAAAGAAAAATCACACATTTTTTAGGATTTTTGTATTCTGAGTTACAGTAGTAAATAAACCCCCTTAGAGTAAAACAATAGAAATGACCATGTTCAACTACTAGCAGCTTCTATTGTTCTAGTGTGTCGACACATATTTGTGTATAACCCTGGAAGAATCAGTCTGCACAGCAGTAGAATTCCTCTTCAAGCTGCCCTGTGTCTTTGTGTGCATTTACAGCTACAGTTAGGTCCATAAATCTTTGGACAGAGACTTTCTAATTTTGGTTCTGTACATGACCACAATGAATTTTAAATGAAACAACTCAGATGCAGTTGAACTGCAGACTTTCAGCTTTAATTCAGTGGGTTGAACTAAAAGATTGCATACAAATGTGAGGAACTAAAGCCTTTTTTAATACAATCACTTCATTTCAGGGGCTCAAACGTAATTGGACAAATTAAAAAAAATAAAAATAAAATGCTAATTTCTAATACTTGGTTGAAAACCCTTTGCTGGCAATGACAGCCTGAAGTCTTGAACTCATGGACGTCACCAGATTCTGGGTTTTAATGCTCTGCCAGGCCATTACTGCAGCGGCTTTCAGTTGCTGTTTGTTTGTGGGCCTTTCTGTCCGAAGTTTAGTCTTCAACTAGTGAAATGCAGCTCAATTGGGTTCAGATCAGGTGACTGACTTGGCCATTCAAGAATATTCCACTTCTTTGCTTTAATAAACTCCTGGGTTGCTTTGGCTGTGTGTTTTGGGTCATTGTCCATCTTTATTATGAAAAGCCTCCCAATCAATTTGACTGAGCAGACAGTGTGTCTCTGAACACCTCAGAATTCATTTGGCTTCTTCTGTGTCACATGATGGATAAACACTAGTGTCCCAGTGCCACTGGCAGCCATGCACGCCCAAGCCATCACACTGCCTCTGCCATGTTTTATAGATTATGTGGTATGCTTTGGATCATGAGCTGCTCCACGCCTTCTCCATACTTTTTTGTTGCCATCATTCTGGTAGAGGTGGATCTTGGTTTTATCTGTCCAAAGAATGTTTTTCCAGAACTGTGCTGGCTTTTTTAGATGTTTTGTTTTTTTAGCAAAGTCCAATCTAGCCTTTCTATTCTTGAGGCTTATGAGTGGCTTGCACCTTGCAGTGCACCCTCTGCAGTCTTCTCTTTATGGTAGACTTGGATATTGATACACCTACCTCCTGGAGAGTGTTGTTCACTTGTTTGGCTGTTGTGAAGGGGTTTCTCTTCACCATGGAAATGATTCTGTGATCATCCACCACTGTTGTCTTCCGTGGACGTCCAGATCTTTTTGCGTTGCTGAGTTCACCAGTGCTTTCTTTCTTTCTTTCTCAGGATGTACCAAACTGTAGATTATGCCACTCCTAATATTGTAGCAATTTCTCGGATGGGTTTAAAAAAAAAAAAAAAAAGCAAATGCACATAAAAACCCTTATTTATTGACTATTTATTTTATATTTTGCAATTTGTTTGAACAAGTTTCAGGCTTCATGCACAATTGGAAGTCCAGTGCAGCAGAATTCTAGGGTGCCAATGTGAACAGTGAGATTTCCCAAGCAAGAGTAATACCCGTATTGTGTAAAGCTAAATCCTGCCCAAATTCACCTGTTTGTCAGCCAGCAAGTGGCGTGTAGGGAAGCTCAGTGACTAGAGTACAGTCATGTGAGGGTGTAATTGTGGTAGGAGGCAACGGATGTCGGAAGAAAGAAAGCAGCTGCAGAAAGCTCCTCGTCTGAAATCTGTCATGGGAAGCTCTGCTCTTATTGTCGGGAGTGATCTTGCGAGCATCAGCGCTCGCCATTGATTGATTATAAAAAAGCTGAATTGTTTCCTCAGTTGTAGGCAGCTAGCTTTAGTATGCTGCTTCTTTACACATTTATCCTCTTCCTAGAATCAATCTACCGTCGAGGGGCCAGAAGATGGAGGAAACTGTACCGAGTGAATGGACATCTCTTTCAAGCCAAACGCTTTAACAGAGTGAGTAAAACATGAAAAGTCTCCATTGTGCATCCAATAATTGCATTGACTCAGCAATGAGATGACACAGAAACATAAGCACTTTATTCTTGTCTGCCTTTTCCCTCTGTGTTCCACGGCAAACTGCATTTGTAGAGAGATAAAACATGAAGTGCAGGGATGGGCAGGCGTGATCAGTGGTTCATGTAGAATCATTGTTACTTGCACAGCAATGCACAGAAGGTCACATTTTATTTTAGTCTGAGACCATTTTTATTTCTTTGTCAAATGTGTGCTGCTTGAGTGAGCCCCATTCTGCTGTGGGCCAGGCTTTGGGTAATATTGCAGGGCCTCATTTATGTTTATGGTCTCGGCAGTAAATGTGGCCTTTGTACTAAACCAAATAAAAGGGCCAGAATATCATGTTTGATAGATATGGCCAAGTGTAACTGGGAGTTCTTTAGTAGTTTACAGTTTAGGCATTAAAAGCGTTGTTAACTTTCAGTATGATGTAGAGAGTGATATTCTGAGACAATTTACAATTGGTTTTCATTTTTTATTATTTGTGGTTTTTGAGCTATTTAGCTTTTTATTTGGCAGCTCTCCAGGTTGCACTTTCAGCAATTTGGTTGCTAGGGTCCGAATTACCCTAGCAAACATGCATTAGTTTGAATAAGAGCTTGGAATATGAATAGGAGAGGGCCCGAATAGAAATATGAGTAATAAAAAGTAGCAATAACAAAAAATGTGTAGCTTTACAGAGCATTTGTTTGAAAGCTGGAAAGAGTCAGAAGAAAAAAACTATAGTGAAAAAACGGAAAAAAAACGATAAAACGATAGTGAAAAAATGATAAAAACAAGACCAGTTGAAACGTCGCTTAGAACTGGTCATTCTATAACATACTAAAAGGTAACTTAAAGGCAGGGGCGATCCTGGCCCCTCCGCCGCCTGAGGCAGCAGCAGTTGCTGCTGCCCCCCCTCCCCCGTATATTCGCTCTTAAAGTACCAGGAGCAGCATTTTTGCTGCCCCTGGTACCTAGTGGGGCGCTGCCGCCTGAGGCGACAGCCTCAACTTGCCTCATTGGTGAAGCACCCCTGCTTAAAGGTGAACCACCCCTTTAATGTATAGTGTCATTAAAAGATGAAATAGTACCCCTTAGGGAAAAAATAAGCTGAATGCTATTAAAAATAGAAAAAAAACGAATTTCTGTTTCAACCATTTGTCAGCCATCTTCCTTTCCAAAGTACATGACCTTAAGCTATTAGGGTTGTATAACCATTAGGCCAAGGACCAAGAGCAGTGTTCTTTCTTTTCTGCTTTCTACTCGGCCTCTGTAGGAAAGGTCTGATCACTGTGCCAGCTATTAAACAACTGCCAGGGGGTATTTTGTATTCCACTTCTACAACATCTAACGTTTCACAATGACATTTTCATTTCATGCTGCTAATTGCGGATTGGCTTATGTTTTCCCAGCCCTGATTCTTGTAAAACCCTCTATGTTGACATCTAAGCAATTAAATAACCTTTAGATATCAGAATGGCTTATCCACAATATAATGATATCACATGATGTATTTTCAGAAAGCCTACTGCGGCCAGTGCAGTGAAAGGATATGGGGTCTTGGAAGGCAAGGCTACAAGTGTATCAACTGCAAACTGCTGGTCCATAAACGCTGTCATATATTAGTCCCACTGACCTGTAAAAAGCATATGGTAAGTTGTACTAAACAGATTTTTTTTGTTCTACAGATTTTAGTGCATATTCAAATATTTTATATACTTAAAAATCAAGAACACGATAAAGAGATTCCGTTCTAGGTCACATTTTCATGGGTGTATACTTCTTTTTTTTTTTTTTTTATTTGAACATAGTACAGTTTCACACTGTGGCTCTGTTTAGATTATTAGAAGTGTTTCCTGATTTTTCTGATCTTGCTATTTCTGCAAATATTTATGACATAATTTTTAATGTTCAAATTCGTTAAATTTACTTTTAGTAAGATGTCTCAGAATAGGTGTCTCCCCAATTTGCATTTGGTCCTTATTATTTATTATTTGCTGTTTTTGAAATATTTAGCATTATGTTTAACAAATCTCAGGTTTGGAATTTCAGCAACTATCTGGTTGCTAGGGTCGAATTTAACCTAGCAACCGAGCAGTGGTTTGAAAGAGAGACAGGAATATGAATAGTGGCAGGCCTAAAAAGAAAGATAAGTAATACAAAGTAAAAATCTGCAGAGCCTCACAGAGCAATAGTTTTGGGTGCTGGGGTCAGTGACCCCAATGTGAGAGCTGGAAAGAGTCAGAACAGAATGGCAAATAATTAAAAAAAACTGTAAAAAAATGGTCCTAGCCACCAATATTTCTTAATGGGGGGGCCCTGGCCACTAGGGATGCACCAAATCCAGGATTCGGCCAGGATTTGGCCTTTTTCAGAAGGATTCGGATTCGGCCGAATCCTTCTGCCAGGCCGAACCAAATCCGAATCCTAATTTGCATATGTAAATTAGGGGCGGGGAGGAAAATCACGTGACTTTTTGTCATAAAACAAGGAAGTATATAATGTTTTCTCCTTCCCACCCCTAATTTGCATATGCAAATTAGGGTTCGGATTCGGTATTCGGCCGAATCTTTTGCAAAGGATTCGGGGGTTCGGCTGAATCCAAAAAAGTGGATTCGGTGCATCCCTACTGGCCACAAATGTTTTTTTTATGGGGGGCACTGACCACCAATATCTTTATTTTTTATAAACATGTGGGAACCCTAGCCACCAATATTTTTTTTGTTTTTTTACTGTGTGGTCGGGGGCGGACCTGTGGGGTGGGGAGGGCGGACCTGTAGGTGGGGCTTGCGGTGGGTGTAGCCCAGGGGGCCCAGGAAATTTTGTTGAATGGGGCCCTGCGATTTCTGATGGCGGTTCTGTTGAGCTATGGTAGTGTCCTAGGTTTTTGTTAGATGGGTGCATGGTGGCACAGTGTTACTTGGGGAAAGGCTGTTGTCGGCCTGAAACGTCGCTGTATTCCTGTCCAACAAAAGCCCTTTTTTCAAATAAGATATTTTTCTTCAAAAGCCTTTATCATGTGGTGCTGTCTATCTGCAAAACTGGAGGCACAGTGTTGCTGTATAGCAGTGCTGGGGTTCTACGATTCACTTGATTGAGCAAGGCCTCTATCTATAATCTATAAGGTGTGTTTAAGTTTTCTTTTGGATGGCCATATTGGACAGAATCTGCTTATTTGGGATCTCAGTAGATAAGTAGATCTACCCATGTATGGTTTGCTTTATGGATAGCCCTGGTAGCATAGACCAAACAACAGAATCTTCTCTGGGTTCAACTTTTATGCATTTTCAGAGATTCAAATTAACATCATTTTAGAGGTGTTGTTTGGGAGGTTGGCCTGTATGAAAGTGCGGGCACATGCTACCTAAACTTGCAGTAGCCAATTTCCTGAGGTCTATTCCCAGACTCCGCATGCAGCAGAGATGGTGGTACAGAAAAAGACAAGATGCAATATGTGATTTTATAGTTCTTACTGCATATCCGTTTACAAAAACCTTCATTTTATTGAAAAAAAGCCTGTTAAGTCTAAAAAGTCAACCACCCCTTTTAAAGTGGACCTGTCACCCAGACACAAAAATCTGTTTAGTAAAAGTCCTTTTCAAATTAAACATGAAATCCAATTTAATTATTTTATTAAAGCATTCATAGCTGTTGTAAGCTCATTTAAAAATGTCAGCTGTCAATTAAGTATTGTCTGCCTCTCCTCTATGCCTTAGGCGGGGCAGACAATTACTTTCACTTTCCATTCAGCACTTCCTAGATGTCACTGCTCTCCCCACATTCCCCCAGTTCTCTTCACCATTTAATTGTGTAGCCAGGACATGGGGATGGACACCAGGTCCCCCATTCTGGTGCACAAACAAGATTCTGAGATGATGCAAGGCTTTTCTTAATAACAGTGTCCACAAAATGGCTCCTGCCTGCTTGCTATAATTATGAATTCCCAGACTGAAGGAAACAAGATTCAAATAATTTATACAGTGTAATTAAAGTTAATTTTGCTTGACTAATGTGATAAAATAGGATTTTGAATAATTTTTTTGGGTGACGGGTCCCCTTTAAGAGAGAGAGTGGGGTAGTTCATCTTTAAATTAACTTTGAGTCTGATGTAGACAATTGTAGATTGTATTGTTATAAAAAAGGTAAAACAAAGCTGATCAAAAAAAAGCACTCCCTTTTAAAGCTGGTCTGTATAAAAGTAGATCGATACAAAGTCATTCCTTGTTGTTCACTTGTTATGAATATATATTTAGAGCTTCTTCCTAGTACAGTGCACATCATCTTTTATATAGGATATTGATTTTTACAAATACCTCTCTATTGTAAGTGACTTATAGTTATTAGAGTAACATATATTCTTAGAGGCATGGCGTGTACTCTTAATTCTTAATTAATTGTGAGAAGTGGAAGCAATTAATGTTGTACTGAGATGTGTTTGAAATGTTAGCTGTTTCTTGTTGCTTTATGCCCCATCCAAAAATTCAAGATTAAATGGTCACAATACCCTGATTTTAAAGAAATGTTCTAACTGAATAAAAGTGGCCATGCACAGGCGGGCAGATTTAAGCTACCGTTTTGGGTCCTTTAGACCCCTTGGGCAGCTTATCTGCCAGTGTATTGGGCCCTCCAACAGGCCTCCACAATGGATATCTGGCCAAAAACCGGGCAGATCTCAATCAGACAGGGTTCATTTTTCTGTTGGATCACATTGGTTCTTTGATGTGGTCATTGCTCCACCTTTTTTTTATCCCCTTCATTGTGATGCAGACGTTTGGCCCTAGCATGGTATGGCCCAACCAAGTGGGTTTATTGGGAGAAAGATTTCCTTGTTTGGTGCCCTTGACCCAAATAAAATCAGATTTGTATACAGGGAGTCCTTGAGTTACACACCCAACTTACATACAACTCACAATGTACAAAGAGGCTATTACAGTAACAATCTATGGTTTACTTGACTTTTATTAGCATTTAGCTTTAAGAAACTTCCTGCCCAATCCCCTATGGTCAGTAGCGATCCTAGAAGGGGCGGGCCCTGGTGCGTGATGCGCAGCCGGGCCCCGCCCCCTCCGTATGGCCCACATTTTCAATTTTCATTTTCCCGCTCACACCCCCTGCTCCCCCGGTAGTTCCGCCACTGCCTTTGGTGTGTGTTGTCTACTGCAGAGCACAGAAAGGTAAAATAAATACTATGTTAAGACAGACATCTGTCTTAGTTACATTTAGTAAGTAAATGGATATGTTTCAACTTACATACAAACCTACAGACCCTATCTTGTACAAAGATGTAGTGATATTATTGTCAATAATCAGATACTTAAGTTCTTTATAAAAAGACCATCATAAAAAAAATGTTGTAGCTGCATCAAACTACATCAGAGATAAATTGTCATTGTTTTTCCTTTCATCTGCACACAGTGCATTCAATCAGCCGGTTAGTAGCACATTGCAAGTGAACAAAACGGAAAGGCCGTCTCCCATAGACTCCATTTTATTCAAATAATCCAAATTTTTAAAAGTTTTCCTTTTTCTCTGTAATAATAAAATATTAGCTTGTACTTGATCCCAACTAAGATATAATTAATCCTTGTTGGAAGCAAAACCAGCCTATTGGGTTTATTTAATGTTTACATGATTTTATAGAAGACTTAAGGTATGAAGATCCAAATTACAGAAATATCCGTTATCCGGAAAGCCACAGGTCCGGATCATTATGGATAATAGGTTCCATGCCTTTATTAAACATAGAAGATATTCAGTAATATTGACAGTTCCCCTTTAAAGGACAAGGAAAAGCAAAAAAATAAAATCCCATTTTTACTTTCTGTCTCCAATATACTTTAATTAAAAAAATGTGTACGGTTTTTATAAGAAACCTGACTGTATGCAGTGAAATTCTCCCTTTATTTACTGCTGTGGATAGGAATTGTCAGACGGCCCCTAACTGCTGAGCAGGGAAACAATCATACTTATAAACAGCAGGGGGAGCCCCCGCCTTACTTCCCAGCCATGCAGAACTCAAGCAGCTTTGTTTGTTTCCCTGTAGAGCAGTCAGTGACCGTGTAGAGATCTGTATTGGATTTTATTTTTGCCTTTACATCTCCTTTACTGTTTCCAACTCCAGCTGCAGGGACAAAGATCATGGAGCCAGATTTAAACAGATAAACTGGGATTCAATTTGGAGGATACTTTGCTGCAGCCACTGGTTATGGAGAGTTGAATAAAGTTTGTATTAAAGGACATGTTTTTAGGTTGGGCACATATTCCACACCCATGTGGAAACCTATCTTCAATATACTGTAATTAAAAAGTATTTTAGCCATATTAATTTTTAAAGTTAAGTTCTCCTTTAAGAAGACAGAAGAATAGGATAATCTAGCATCAAACCAACTCGCATACTTAAACATAGATTGTAAGCTCTTTTGGGCAGGGACCTTATTCTAATTTTAGTTTTGCATCTCCCACCACATGCCTTTATTCTCACTGTTTCATTTATATTAAATGAACCCCTAACATCTTGTAAGCACTTGATGCTTTATAAATAATAAATACAATACATGAGTTGTACGATCTTAGCAACACTGGTGTATTGCTTGTTAGATTCAGGCAAGTCCATCTGGCTGACAGCCTATGATCTTGCAACACATTAGAATATGTGCCTATCTCTATTAACTCATTAGAAGCCTGTCTGGGTACCACATGAGCAGCACTGTACCTAGGGCTTGTCTGACTCCTGTTTATCTTACACCAAGAGAACAATTGCTAAGGGTAAGGTCACACTGGGACATTCGGGGAGATTGAGTTGCCCGGCGACTAACCGCCTCTTCTTTGGGGCGACTAATCTCCCCGAATTGTTTCCGCCTGCTAGAATGAGAAATCGCCTGTGGCATGGCACTCACGGCTCTTTGTTTTCCGAAGTTGCCCGAAGTTTCCTCGTGTGGCAACTCCCCGAATCTCCCAGTGTGACCTTACCCTAAATGTTTTATTTACTGGCTAAATTATAGGTCTGTTACCATTCATCCTACACACTCCTGAGCAAAACATTACAGCCATAATAATAAATACCAGTTTGTCATCATCCAGTTGGCTTTCCCCTGCTCAGGAAATAGCTTTTTTACCCTCTATTCCAGGAGGGGTTAAAAGCTCATATTAATTAAGTTGGGCTTGATCAGTAATCTGTGTACCAGGCATCTTGATGAGTCCTCTTAAAGGACAAAACGGTGTTTAGAATGCAGTTCTGGTTATTTCTCCCTCTTCTGAAAGATTGGAAGATATGTTTTGTGCTTTCCACTGATAGGGTCACACTACTACAGGTACAATTACCTTTTCTCTTTAAAGCACTAAGTTTAGGGAGTAGGAGAGTCTCATAATTGTCTGGAAATGTAACCCCCAGCTTGTGTATGTTTATAACAGGATTTGGTCATGCCGTTCCAGGATCCGCAAGTAGATGACAAAAGTGACGAAGTTGATCCTCCTTCTGAAGAAATTGATGAAAGTAGGTTGATTGCATTTATACAAAATCTACAACATGTGACAGAACATGCAATGCCAGCAGGGGCGTTTCTGAGGTAGGAGCTAGTATGGAGAGCGCAATTGTATTCTCTCGCACTCGTAAAGCCGAACTTCTGGTTTAAATACCGGAAATTCAGCTGTTAAAGGTACCAGGAGCAGCTTTTTTCCTCCCCTGGTAGTTTTTCAATTCGCCTCATTGGTGCAGCATCCCTGAATGCCAGAGCCTTTATCCACCTCCCACATGTTTAAAGGAGAAACAAACCCTTTATATTAAAATCCCCTACCCTACATAGACCCCCCTCCCTGCTCCCTCCTAACCTAGGTGTTACCCTTGGTAAATGCCCCTAACGCTTTTCTTACCCCTCGTTGCAGATTCAGGGCATTGGAGTTCACGGGCGCCATCTTCTTCTCTTCGGAAATCTTCATGAATTAAGCACCGTATCTGCGCTTGCACAGTTGGAGTAGTCTGCAAAACTACGCATGCACCGAAAGTCATGGAAATTGTCAAAGCGCCGGAAGAAGACCCAAAAATTACAGAAGAAGATGGCCCCCGTGAACTCCGATGCCCTGAATCTGCAATGAGGGGTAAGTAAAGAGTTAGGGGCATTTACCAAGGGTAACACCTAGGCTGTGGGGGGGGAGCAGGGGGGGGGTCTATGTAGGGTAGGGGATTTTAATATAAAGGGTTTGGTTCTCCTTTAAGCCTTGTGAAGATTCAGGGCTGAGTTTATTCTGCATGATCAATGGGAGACTAACGGAGAACTTGTTTTGCTTGCACTAAAACAACTGTGGCCCTTGCTGCAGTATGAATTAGGGATACACTGAATTTAACTATTTTAGGATTTGGCTGAAACCGTTGTAAAAGATACGGCCAAACTGAATCCGAATCCTAATTTTCATATGCAAATCAGAAGCAGGAGGGGGAAAAGAAAACTGCACACATGCACTCGTTTGTGTGATGAAGTCATGTGATTTTAAGGATTCAGATTCGGTTGGGCCAGGCACAAGTATTTGTCCGAATCTGAATCCTGTTGAAAAAGACAGAATCCTGGCTGAATACCAAACCAAATCCTGGATTAGTTGCATCCCCCTATCATGAGTTCAAATATTTGAATTCCAGTTAGACAACGTGCATCTGTTCTGTTTCTTAAGTACATACCATAAAATAAATCCATATACAGGCTCCTTAATATTAAAAATGCATGTACTTTATATAGGTACTGTCAGCAAATACTATGTTACTTGTTTATAGTGTAGAAATATATATTGAGTACAGGCATGGGGCCAGTTACCCAGAATGGTTGGGATATCAGGTTTTCTGTAATTTGGATCTCCTTACCTTAACTCTCCTAAAAATCCTCAACCTAACAGGATTGTTTTGGCTCCAGTAGGGATTAATAAAATTTTAGGATTTTACAGAAAAAAAGAATGGAATTATTTGCTTAAAAAGATGGCCTTCCCATCATTCTTAACTTTTTGGGTAGTGAGTTTCTGGATAACTGATCTCAAACCTGTACCAAAGTATAAGATGGAGCATTTGTTTGTACAGAGGCAATATTTTGAGGCTGAGGAAGCATGTCAGTCAGTCAGTGAAATCCTTGCTGTTTACAAATATAATATGTGATTGCTTAGATCAGCAGCATGTCATTTGGGGATAATAAGTAACTATTTTGTGTTGCTCTTCCTTGACTAGTTCTCTGAATAAAATGCCCATTCCATGTGTTTTGTTTTCTCTGCCTACAGTAATTCTCTATTTAAATAAATGGGAAATGTTTTGCCTATGGCTGTCAGGTGGGAATTGCTTCTTTGGCTTTAGTTTTCTAGAGTTCTCTTCATCTGACAGCAGTTGTATCTGCCATCAGTCGTGCGTTTCTACTCATGTGAATGGGAGATGAATGTTGATGTAGAACGGTGTTTTGACTGCCACTGTTCTTCTGGAAAGCATCATGGTGGTGGTCTTGTTAGACAAAATAGCCAGGGTTATGGTAAATTCCTGGGCTTCAGTTAGTTTTAGGTATGTAAGTCAATGTTTATGATTGTTTTAAGGTGGCCATACACAATAAGATGTGCTCGTTTGGCGACTTTGCTTAACAAGCGGATCTTTCCCCGATCTGCTTTTCCACGGCAGGGCAATATTGGGTTAATCTGAACATTTGGCCCTCATCGGTGGATGGTAGGACTGCATCAACTAGCTGACGTGGTCCTCGATCGCAGGAAAAATCAAATCTGTCCCATCGATATCAGGCCGATTTATGGCCAGATATCGATAGGGGAGACCCGTCGGATGCCCCCACACATGGGCAGATAAACTGCCAAATTGGTCTAAAGTTCCCATATCGCCAGCTTTAATCTGCCCGTGTATGGCCACCTTTAGTCACCAAGTTAGTGGTGCTCTGGTATAACATTAAGGGGTTGAGCTTAATGGACAGTTGTGTTTTTTTTCCCAACCAAATTAGCTATGTAACATTGCTTGTGCTACAGGCTTAAGGCTCGGTACCTACAAGGCTTCATTTGGGTGGGTGTGCAATGTGTTGTACAGGTATGGGACCTGTTTTCCAGAATGCTTGGGACCTGGGGTTTTCCGGATAAGGGATCTTTCCGTAATTTGGATCTCCATGCTTGTCTGCTAAAAAATTATTTAAAGGTTAAACCTAATAGGCTGGTTTTGCCTTCAATTAGGATTAATTATATCTAAGACAGGATCAGAAACAAGGTACTGTTTTATTCTTACAGAGAAAAAGGAAACCATTTTTAAAAATCAGAATTATTTGATTAAAATGTAGTCAATGGGAGATGGCCTTTCCGTAATTCAGAGCATTCCGGATTATGGATCCCATACCTGTACTGCTTTTCTCTATACAGCGTGGCTTGTGCTAATGTGGTCTTGTTCATCTTTGGGGTCTGTATTCACAAGGGACGAGGCAAACACTGTATTCAGCATCCAGCTCTGTGCTTGTGAATACAGACCGGCAGAGGTAAAGAAGAAATATTAATGCAGGATGGATGTGTGTCATGAGGTGGAGCACATTTGAATGTACAACATACGGCACATACCCTTATACTTTATACTTGTTATACTTTATACTTGTTATACTTTATACTTGTTATGAAATGTGTTATGAAAACATCAGGTTTTCAAGTTTGGCCTTAAATGCAAATTGTTTAAGGTCAAAGGTTAAATGGTTGCATTTAGGCCCCAAATATTACCAGTCTGTATTATAAAAGCAAAAATATTAATTTTCCCCCCTTTCTTTCCTAGTTTCCATTATCACGCCAAGAAAACATGAGAATCGCAAGGATGGATCTGAGGTGAGAGACAAATTATAATCTGTATAGATTGAATTTACAGGATGTAAGATGTTTATACTTGAGTAATGAGCTCCCTTCTTTTTATTTAAATGGTGTCTGCATGATAAATTCCTATAGCAGGGGCTTCTGGTTGTTGATAAGAAAGTGAGAGAGACTGCTTCACGGTCAGAGAATACACTTTTCCACAAGCCCATTTAAACAAGCAGTGCTTCTCAAACGGAGGCTCTGGTCCTCTCAGTTCATTATGTTTATCAAACCTATTATAAGAATTATATAGAGTATTCCCTAACTTGGTAAAAACAACCCTTAGTCCATTGATCCCCAACCAGCGGCTCATGAGCAAAATGCTGCTCACCAACCACTTGCAAGTTGCTCTTCGTGACCTTAAATCAGATGCTTATTTTTTTAAATCCTGGCACGGAGGCAAGTTTTGGTTGTATAAAAACCAGGTGCACTGCCAAACAGAACCACTTAGGGGCTACCAAATATACAATCAAAGCACTTATTTGGCACCCCAAGGGACTATTTTCATGATTGTTTTGCTCCCCAACTCTTTTTAGGGCAGAGACACACGTGGAGATTCGTGAGGCCACTTTGAGTAACTTCGGAAAACGAATCGCTCCGAATGCCAGCACGCCGGCTATTTAGATTCTAGCCGGCTGGGAGATAGTTTGGGGAGATTAGTCGCCCAATGAAGAGGCGACTTAGTCGCAGGGCGATTGAATCTCCCCAAATCTCCATGTGTGACTCTGCCCTTAAATGAAAACCATAGGAAGCATGGGTATTGTAAATGAAAGGACAAACTTACCGCTTTCCACAATGGGTCCGGGGGCTCATGCCCCAGACCTTCAGCAAAAAGGAGCAACACACAGAAACCTTGAATAGCGGGCAGGCACCACTCCGGAACACCAAAAATCAGTCAGTCATTAGAATCCAGGAGCCCAATTATTTTTAAATAGTTCAAAAAATCTTAATTTACATCATGTATGAAAATTAAAAGCCTGACGTGTTTCGTGTCCCCCAAGGACACTTAATCATAGCCTATCGTGTGGGGGACGCGAAATGCGTCAGGCTTTTGTTTTTTATACATGATGTAAATAAAGTTTTTTTGTACTATTTAAAAAAAATTGGGCTCCTGGATTCTACTGACTGACTGATTTTTGGTGTTCCGGAATGGTGCCTGTCTCTGCCCTTATATTTGAATGTGGCTCATGGGTAAAAAAAGGTCGGGACCCCTGAACTAGGCTCAGAACTAACAAGTGATCTGATAGCACAGCTCTGCAAGCATTTGGTCATGACATTAAATAGACAATCTTGTTTGAGGGCAGAGATTAATGGTTCAACTGGGCATTTTTCTAGGCCAGTTTCTATAATACTGGCAAAGCTACAAAACACTGTCCGCAAGCACCCAGCACTTTCCAACATCCTACAGTTTTTTTTCTCATTGTTTTAGGACCTTAAAACGGTCATTGACGGATTGGACGGGATCAAGATCTCCCAGGGATTAGGACTACAAGACTTCGAATTTATAAGGGTGATTGGAAGGGGAAGCTATGCCAAAGTACTTCTGGTGCGCTTAAAAAAGAATGACCAAACTTATGCTATGAAAGTAGTGAAGAAAGAGCTTGTACATGATGATGAGGTAAGTACAGGGTGCAGAGATATCTCTCTTTATAGTTGTGTCACTGCTCTTTAATGGCACCCATTTACTTGCTCTCACTGAAGAGCCTTTTATAGATTTGTGAGTGTACTGTTTGCCATTAGAAAAGCCTGCACAGTGCAAAGTACCCGTGTCAATTACAGTTCATAATTATGGGAATGTACTTTAGCTTAATAAAATGCAATAACTGCAGTGGGTGTCGGACAGTGTGATAAGTGGCTAATCTATATTACACTCATCAATACTGTCCAGGCAAATCCCCTTAGTCTTCTGGCCAGATAACGTAATGTGTTCTTAGTGTTTCATTAATTAGAGCAATTCATCTTTTGTGCCTTTCTTCTATCTAAATAATACCACTAGTTGCCTTCTTTTATACACAATATTTTTTAAACATGTGGACGTGTCACGTAAGATTATCCAAACAATATTCTAGTCAGGGCTGCTGGCTGGGTTCTCCAGAAATCCTTAATGTCCCAAAAACTCAGTATGAATCAAATTAATTACTGTCTTCTTTGGGGCCTTTATAAAGGATAAAAAATACTTGAAATACTACATAGAATTATTTGACCAAGCACCTATATATATTAGGGATGAACCCAATCCACTATTTTGGATTCGGCCGACCCCCGAATCCTTTGCAAAAGATTTGGCAGAATACCAAACAGAATCCTAATTTTCATATGCAATTTAGGGGTGGGAAGGGGAAAACATTTTTTACTTCTTTGTTTTGTGACAAAAAGTCACACGCTTTCCCTCCCCGCCCCTAATTTGCATATGCAAATTAGGATTTGGTTCGGCAGGGCAGAAGGATTCAGCTGAATCCCGAACTGATGGAGCCCTAATATATATATATATATATCCAGGGACTAGTCCACTGCATACACTTGAAAAACGGATTTGGCTCTGGCTTTGACGTATCCTTTCACAAAACGATTGTGATAGAAACTCTCTTGTGTTCTTGTGCTGCCCTCTCTGTCTGTCTATGCTTGTAGTGTTGCCTTGGGATTGATACACGTAGTAATCAGTCTATTACCATATTGAGCAGAAAACACTATGACTTCCCTATGTGTATGAAACCTTCTAGCGCAGTTAAAGTTAACCTTGTTCTTCATATAACTGTTATTGTTTTTAGGACATTGACTGGGTGCAGACGGAGAAGCATGTATTTGAACAAGCCTCCAGTAACCCTTTTTTAGTAGGCCTTCACTCCTGCTTTCAGACGCCGAGCCGGTAAGCACTTCTATTATACCTGCTGCTAGCCTTTGCTTTACCAAGATTTATTTAGAGATAAGTAGCACTTTGGACCAGCTAGACAGGGATCCCCAACTTCTTTTACCCACATTTCAATGTAAAAAGAGTTGGAGAGCAACACAAGCGTGCAAATGGTTCCTGGGAATGCCAAATAAGGGATGTAATTGGCTATTGGTAGCCCCCTCCTACAGAAGGCTCTGCTTTTATTCAACCAAAACTTGCCTCCAAGTCAGGAACAAAGAAGCAAATGCTTTTGAGGCCACTGAGCAACATACAAAGGAGTGGTGAGCAGCATGTTGCTCACAAGAAACTTGTTGGGGATCATTGAACCAGAGGTTATGTACGATTTACTTGTGTAAAGGTTGAACTAGAAGGAAATGTCTTTTTTTTCTCCATTTCAACTACTATGTAAAGTTGAGGGCAAACAGAGTGTTGGCTATTCTGCTCTCAGCCCACAGCTCAACAGAGCTGGGACAGGGAGCAGGTTCACTTCGCTCAGTCCTAAAAGCATTGAAGCCAACACTCGGTGTGTACTTCCTAGTGTATCTTACAACACCTCCAAAGCCAACTTGATTCAACAATGTCAATTACTATCATGAAAATTCAAATTTAATATAGGCTTCACAGAAAAAAAAACAAACAAACCTATTGATATACAATAAAAAAAAATTCTGTACCATTTCTGAAATAATTATGGTAATCTCCACTCACCTTGTCGCAGCAGTCACTCCTTCATGCAGGAGTCGGAGATTGATTGACCTCTCTAATATATCATTGGTGTGTCCTCCATTTGCCTAAACAATGCATTCTTGTCAATCCTAATTCACTCCAATTCCTGCATGAAGAGATCTAAAAATCAAAAGCGGTGACATTTCCCGCTAAAGCGATATCGAATGAGAGTAAGGCACACAGGTGATTGCCATTTCCCTTCTTATTTCTACATTTAGGCTGTTTTTAGTTATAGAATATGTGAACGGAGGTGACCTCATGTTTCATATGCAACGACAAAGAAAACTTCCTGAGGAGCACTCCAGGTACGTGTCTGAAACTAAATCATTTTACAGATCTTTCATTTCACGGCTACAACAGTCAGGCAGCCCAAGTGATTATATTTACTTACCTGACTCCCCGGGCCAGTGCTCCCATCAGCTGGAATCTGCACCGGCCCGGGGTTTTATTGAGCACCATGGAACGATCCTGTTCCTGCTGCTTCTTTCTTCTCGCAGCTGCGCTTGAACAGTAGAGCAAAAAGCTGAACTTCAATGAAAAAGACGGCTATTTCGTTCTACTGTGCATGCGTCTACCCTGGGAAATCTGAAAAGCGAAGAAGTGAAGAAGACAATCGCTTCATGGTGCTCGATGGCAGAACCCCAGGCCGGTGCAGTTTTCTGTTGATAGAAGCACCGGCCCTGGGGTTTCAGGCAAGTAAATACAACCACTTGGGGGTACCTAATGTTTGGCACCTCGAAGTGTAAATGTATTTTTAAGACAATGGACCTTGATTGTGATCATGTCTTGGCATAACTTGATGTGGCTGGAGATTGTGGGTGTGGTCACATAAAATAGGGCATTTGTGGCCAATAACTAGTTGGTAACTAGTACTGGATGAACAGATAAAAAGAAAATACAAAACACAATTTTACAAACTAGATTACATTACTGGTCCATAACAACCTTAACCTTGCGCTGTGTGTGCAGCTACAGTTTATAACCATTATAAGTAGCACTACCTTAATAGAAATATGGATTTTCTTTTTAAAGGTTTTATGCTGCTGAGATCTGTATTGCTTTGAATTTCCTGCATGAAAAGGGAATCATCTACAGGGATCTAAAGTTAGACAATGTTCTTCTAGATGCTGATGGTCATATCAAGCTAACAGATTATGGCATGTGTAAGGTAAGGAGGCTCCATGGCCAGACATTTCCCCAGCTGCATGTATCCTCATTCACTATATACTTTGGATGCCGAGGAAAGTTTGTGCCGCAGGTTCTGTATTGTTCCAGGAATTTGCAATATGATTGAAATGTTTCAGAGTATTATTGTTCAGAATAATAGCAGTGTGAATGAAGCTCAAAATCCTTATAATTGCTTTTATTTCCATACACGCATATGCATTGGGAACACTGCACATTCTATTCCAAATCAAAACATGGAGAAAAAATTATCAAATTTGTGTTATTCCTTTACATAAAGTGAATATTAGGCTGTTCTTAACAAATAGTACCTGCATTCTTCTTTACAAACTCAAACATTTACTGTTTTAAATATTTCAAGATTTTGCTTTCCTTTGAATCACTGAACTAATATTTAGTTGTATAATCAGTGTTTCTGAGAATTGTTGCACATCTGTGTTGCATGGAGTCCACCAACGTCTGGCACCTGTTACATTCCACAATTCTTCTGCATTTCTTGGGTTTGACTCAAAAAAAGCTATTTTGATGTCACCCCACACGTTTTCTATTGGATTAATGTCCGGGGATTAGGCTGGCCACTCTATAACCTCAATCTTGTTGATCTGGAACCAAGATGTTGTTTGTTTACTGTTGTGTTTGGGTCGTTGTCTTGTTGAAACACCCATTTCAATGGCATTTCCTCATCAACATAATTCAACATGACCTCTTCAAGTATTTTGATGTATTTAAACTGATTCATGATCCCTGGTATGAGATAAATAGGCCCAACACCATAGTATGAGAAACATCCCCATATCATGATGCTTGTGCCACCATGTTTCACTATCTTCACACTGTACTGTGACTTGAATTCAGTGTTTGGGGGTCGTCTGACAAACTATCTGTGGCTCCTAGACCCAGAAAGAGTTCATCAGTCCACAAAATGTTCAGCCATTTCTCTTTAGGCTAGTCAGTGTGAGATCTCCCAAAGACAGAGTGTACAGGGAGAACAACAGCAGACCAAGTACAGAGCCTTGCGGCACCCCCACATTAGGTTGAACTGGAGATGAGGTTTTGTTATCATAGGAGACAGTGAATGATCGATTAGAGAGGTAAGAAGAAAGCCAAGATGCAGCCTGGTTATGGATGCCAAGCGAATACAGAATCTGCATCAGGAGAGAGTGATCAACTGCATCAAATGGAGATGATAGGTCAAGGAGGAGATGGATGGAGAAGTGACCTTTGGCTTTGGCAACCTGAAGATCGTTTGTAACTCTGCACAAAGCAGTCTCAGTAGAGTGACCAGGCCGGAAACCAGATTGCAGAGGGTCCAACAGATCATGGGTGTGTAGAAAGTTAGTAATACGGGAGAACACAATACACTCTAGGAGTTTAGAGGCAAGTGGTAGAAGGGAGACAGGACGGTAATTTGATAGACGGGATGGGTCAAGTGTGGCCTTTTTAAGAATAGGCTTTACACAGGCCTGTTTGAAATGAGAAGGGAAGGTTCCAGAAGCTAGAGAAGAATTGAAGATGTGAGTAAGTAGTGGTGTAAGCTCTGCAACACAGTGTTTGAGCAGAGAAGAGGGCATAGGGTCAAGGAGGCAAGTTGTGAATGGGGAGGACAAGAGAAGCTTGGAGACTTCAGACATTGTTACTGGAGGGAAGGAATTAAGACATGCAGAAGGGGGCTTAGGAAGGAGGAGCTGGTTTACATTAGTAGAGGTAGGTCTGATTGCTGATGGACTCTACTTTGTCTTTAAAGAAATCAGCAAAGTCCTGAGGAGAGTGTGTCTGGTTGACTGATACTGTTGATGAGGGATGGAATAGAGTATTGAATAGAGAAAACAGGTGTCGTGGGTTGGATTTGTGATTGTTTATAAGGGTACTGTAGGACTCTTGCTTGGCCTTTGAAAAGGCAGAATTGAGGCCGAACTTACCTTTTTTGCCTCAGATTTTCTGCACTATAACCAGCATGCACAACATTTTATGCCTTCCTTTCCTGGTCACTCCATATCAGCAATACACCCGGGAGGCCCCTCCCATTCCTGCCCCTAGCTCAGATAGTCCCTCCCTCTCTAGACTTTAAAGACACCCCAGACACTCACATCTTTGTCTTTTTCTTTTCTGTTTCTGTCCGTAGCAGGAGGGCTGGTTTGAGTTCCTTCTATCGGTGTTAAACCTTTCAGAGGAACACTAAGGCTAGAGGGGGGTCTCTTCCTCCGTTCCTGGTGAGGGTCTGGAGAGAGAAAGTTGAAGAAGGTCAGACTAATAGGGAACTATGCAGTCTCCTTCTATTATCCCCTGAGGCGTGCCAGGTGGGTGGCTAGAAAAGTTGCCCCTGTCACAAGTGATCCTAGGGCTGTGTGAGGTTCGCTCGGTATGCGGCCGGAACTGTTATTGCCCTTAAGTAGGTTAGTGTCCTGAGCTGTCCTTGGCAAATTCGGGTTCTGGGGGGGGGGCTTCGTCTCCTCCAGAGAAATGCCTTTCCTTCCTCGCCTCTTACCGTCGAGTGAGAGCTCTGTAAGAGCTCTTGCGATCTCCCCCTGCCGTTCCTTCTCGTCTGCAGCATCTTGGGCAGCTTAGAAAGAAGCGAGTGCCAGACTCAGGGGAGCGCGTCTGCCTGCAGGCGCGCACAGCTATGACGTCAGTCGGCTTCAATTACACGGAGGTAGGGCTGCGGGGCGCGCCAGGTACCAGGGGGAAAAGGTGAGGGTTGTCCTCGGCGGAGTCGTCTCTGTGCTATCCGCCAACACGGGCGGTAGCCAGAAAAGAGTAACGCCAGTATGGGGGGCATCTTTGGCAGCTTGTTTCTCTGCCTCCTCCAAGATGGCGGCGCGTCCAGGCTGTTTGCAGCAGTAGCGACCATCTTGGAGGAGGAGTTAGCTTCCCCCAGTGGTTTTAAGGAATCGGCTGGTTGCTTCACTGGCTATTTTTCCACTACTGCTGCTAGGAATCGAGTGCCTGTGTTTCAGGTAAGCCATTAGTTGTTCAGGTCTGTTGTGTTCTTGGCTTGTTAAGGGTTGTCAGTTAGATTTTTTTTTTATGTTTTCTTTAGAGGTGTTAGTTGGAATTATTGTGATGGATCATTCAGCCTCAAGTGCCTCTGCCTTTCAAGCTAGGTAAGTCCCTCCTTTAGTGTTTTGTTTCGGTAGCCTTTTATCTTATCTTATCTTATCTCTCTCTCTCTCTTCCTTGTTCTTAGCTTGCCTGAAGATTCTCGTAGTAGAAAACGCAAGACTAAGGGAGCTCCTATTCAGGAATGTGTGGGATGCTTCAAACCACCCCTATTGGCCAAAAAATTTTGCGACACCTGTTGGAGGGATCTCTGCAGGTCAGCCTCTGAGCCCACAGGAGGGGTTCAAGAGACCTCAGTGGAAGGTCAGGAGTCTGCTCAAGAAGCTTGGAGAGATAATGATGACTCATCAGAAGAGGAAGAATTGTCGCATACTAATGTAATGACCTTTACAGATTCAGAGGAAGAATCTGAGATGGCCCATGAATCTTTTGATTTTGCATTAGTCTCTCCCCTTATTAAAGCCTTGAAGCTTACCTTAGGAGTAGAAGAGGAAGCGGAATCAGCTAAGACCCCCAAGGTGTTGCCTACTCCTTCCAAGAATCGACAGACATTTCCATTGTTTGGGGAAGTGGCAGATTTAATTAAGGCAGAATGGCAGAAGGCTGCTAAGAAGGTCTCTTTTGTTTCGCCAGGTACCAGATTTGCCAAACTGTATCCGTTCAAGGAATCAGAAGTGAGGGATTGGTCCATACCTCCTTCAGTAGACCCTGCAGTTATTCACTTGGCTAAGAAAACTACTCTACCGATTGACGACTGTTCTGCCTTAAAGGATCCGATGGACAGAAGAGTGGAATCGGATCTCAGAAAAGCCTTTATAGTGGCGGGAGCAGCTTGTAAGCCAGCGGTTGCCTTAGTGTCTGTAGAAAAAGCCATGTCTTGTTGGATTGAATCCATTGACAAAGCGGTGAATGAGAAGGCAGACATTAAAGAGATTTCGGCAAGTCTAGCAGAGCTGAAAATCGCAGCAGGTTTCATTTCAGAGGGTGCTGTAGATTTGACAAGACTGTCTGCCCGCTCGATGGCTATTTCTGTGGCAGCAAGACGAGCACTATGGCTCAGGTCATGGTCCGCGGATACCTCATCAAAGATGAGTTTGTGTACTCTTCCTTTTGAGGGTTCTCGTCTATTTGGAGTGAAACTGGACGAGGTCATAACAAAGGCTTCAGGAGGAAAGAGCCAATTCTTGCCACAGGAGAAAAAGAAATCTAATTTTCATCCTTTCCGATTCGGTGGCCCTCGCGGGGCGTCGGGGGCAAGTTCCTCTCACCATTCCTTTAGAGGGAATAGGGAGACATTCAAGCCCTTTGCTTGGAAGCGGGGCCAATATTCCTTTCCTAGAGGATATAAGTCCAGGCCGACTCAACATCCTAAGAAACCTTCCTGACTATCCGTTGGAGGAAGTAAGGGTGGGAGCAAGGCTGGGGGAGTTCGATCATGTCTGGCAAAATACCATCTCAGACCAGTGGGTTCTGGATATCTTGAGAAGGGGATATCGCCTGGAATTTTCTGCGGTTCCAGGATGGGACAGATTCATAATATCACCTTACCCGGCTTCAAAGGCCAAAAGAGTGGTCTTGGATCAATATGTGCAGTGGTTGTTAGAAGTCAGAGCAGTAATGCCAGTTCCAGAAGGGGAATTAAGAAAAGGCATTTATTCAATCTTGTTCCTGGCAAAGAAGAGTGCAGGGGGTTGGAGACCGATTCTGAATCTTCAGGAAGTCAACAAACATCTGAAGTATCAGAAATTCAAAATGGAGTCCATCTTCTCCATCATTCAGACGGTTTTACCGGAAGATTGGCTTCTGTCTATAGATCTTCAGGATGCCTATCTTCATATTCCAGTCAGACAAGCCCATCAGCGGTTTCTGCGCTTTGCTCTGGCAGGAAAGCACTTCCAGTTCCGGTGTCTTCCCTTCGGTCTTTCAACTGCTCCAAGAGTTTTTTCCAAGGTTTTGGTAACGCTGATAGCGGCCTTAAGACTGGAAGGGATTTCCATATGGCATTATTTAGACGATATTCTGATGTCAGCAAGGAACAAGGAGACTCTTATTCTCCATCGGGAAAGAGTTTTGGAGTGTCTACAGGCCCATGGCTGGTTAATAAACTGGGAAAAGAGCCAGCTTGTTCCCTCACAGACATTGCAGTACCTAGGAGCAATATTCAACACCAGAGAGGGAATAGTGTCGCTTCCACTTCAGAGAGCACAAGACTTAGCTCGTTCAGCAGCAGCCTTAAAGGAACGGAAGCATGCCTCAGCCAAGGAGTTAATGTCTCTGATAGGCTCCATGGCGGCGACCATCCCTGTCACAAAATGGGCCAGGTGGCACATGAGACCAACTCAGTGGTTCTTTCTGGATCATTGGGACAAAGCAAGGGGAGATTGGAACCAGCAGATTCGGATGTCTCAAACATTCAAACAGTCTCTCAGATGGTGGATGTCAATAAAGAATCTCTGTACAGGCCTTCCCTTAACACAACCCCAATGGAGGATACTAGTCTCAGATGCTTCCACGTTGGGTTGGGGAGCACATCTGGAAGAGAATTGGATCCAGGGTCTGTGGTCTTCACAGCAGATAGGAGTACCATCCAACATTCTGGAAATCAGGGCAGCAAAGAATGCTCTGTTTTCGTTTGCCCAGGAGCTAGAGGGTTCGGCAGTCAAGATGCTGATAGACAACACCTCAGCAGTGTCCTATGTCAGAAGGCAGGGGGGAACAAAGAGCCGATCTCTGCTATGCGAGGTACAACCAATTGTGGAATGGGCAGAGAGGAATTTGACTCATTTAACAGCAGCTTATCTCCCAGGAGTGCAGAATCAAAGAGCGGATTTCCTGAGTCGGAACATTCTGTCGGTTCACGAGTGGGCATTACATCAGGAAGTATTTCAGAGGCTGGGAGAAAAGTGGGGTCTCCCAGAAGTAGATTTGATGGCAACAAGCAACAACACACAGTGTCCGACTTTTTTCTCCAGGAGAGTCTGTCCCAAGGCGAAGGCAACGGATGCTCTTCTGCAGAGCTGGAACTTTCAGCTAGGGTATGTGTTCCCTCCGTTTCCACTAATCCTTCAGACTCTTCAGAAGATTATTCAGGAGAGAGCGGAAGTAATCTTGATAGCTCCAAGATGGCCACGCAGGCCGTGGTACCCTCTTTTGTTAAAATTAGCAAGGGCTCCACCATGGCCCCTTCCCAGGAGGAAGGACCTGTTAAGTCAGGGACCTATCTTGCATCCAAACCCAGGAGCCTTATCTCTCCAGGCTTGGAGACTGAGCGCAAAAGATTGGAATCCTTGGGTTTTTCAGAGAGTGTGATCTCGACGCTCTTAAAATCAAGAAAGCCTTCGACTTCTACAACTTACTATAGAATTTGGGAGAGATTCATGGAATGGAATCTGTTACAGGAGGAATCAGTAGAGATTTCAATATCTCATATCCTTGGTTTTTTACAAGCAGGATTAGAGAAGGGTCTTCAATATAGAACCTTAAAGGTCCATGTTTCAGCTATATCAGCTCTATCTAATAGAGCATGGGCAGAGGAGCCTATGGTTAAAAGATTTTTTACGGCTGCCCTCAAGTTACGACCACCACGGAGGTCAGCTTCAGTAATTTGGAGTCTTCCTTTAGTTCTTAAGGCCTTAGCCTCGGAATCTTTTGAGCCACTGGATTCTTTATCACCATGGTATCTGACGCTCAAGACTCTTTTTCTGGTGGCGATAGCTTCCGCATCCAGAGTGGGGGAATTACAGGCGCTCTCCTGTAGTCCAGGACATATTATCTTCTTACATGACAAAGTTATTCTAAAACCAGATAAAGCCTTTCTACCAAAGGTGGTGTCATCTTTTCATTTAAAGAAAGAAGTCATTCTCCCCAAATTCAGGTCAGAGGATGCAGAGTCTGAAGACATGCTTAAGATTGATCCAGTTCGATGTCTGGTTCGTTATTTGGAAATAACGAGAACATTTAGGATTTCCGAGAGGTTGTTCATTATTCCGGCAGGTTGTCACAGAGGACAGGCTGCTTCTACGACAACAATCAGCAGATGGATATGTCTCTGTATATCAAAAGCATATGAGTCTCAAGGCAAGCTAGCTCCGGAAGGTTTAAAGGCTCATTCGTCTAGGGCGATTGCTGCATCCTGGGCAGCATTGGCGGAAGTTCCAACTTCTCAAATCTGCGAGGTGGCCTCTTGGTCGTCAGCAAAGACCTTCATTAGGCATTACTCACTTGATGTCTCGATATCTAGCAATCATGCCTTTGCAGCAGGAACTCAGCTTGCATTTGTCTCTTAAAATAAAAGATCTTTTTGCAGTATTGGAGTTTGGAGTTGTTCTTCCCACCCTTCTTATTATGGCTTGGTAAATCCAGGTGTATTGCTGATATGGAGTGACCAGGAAAAGGGAGAATTGTTTCATACTTACCGTAATTCTCCTTTCCTGGTCACTCTCCATATCAGCATTTCCCACCCTAAAATTGTAAACTTGGTATTTGACAAAGATGTGAGTGTCTGGGGTGTCTTTAAAGTCTAGAGAGGGAGGGACTATCTGAGCTAGGGGCAGGAATGGGAGGGGCCTCCCGGGTGTATTGCTGATATGGAGAGTGACCAGGAAAGGAGAATTACGGTAAGTATGAAACAATTCTCCCTTTTCTTAAATAAGGGCCGTAATTGACACCTGTTTTTCACAGAATGAATGACCTCACCAATTGAACTCCACACTTCTATTATTTGGAACTAGCTAATCTATTATTATTATTGAACAAGCCTCAATTAATGATTCAGTTATACTGAAGCAGCAGGCATGTCATGACTGTTGGGTCTGTTTATTTATTACTCTACTACACCTACTAGTAAATTATTTACTATGTAGAAATATAATTTCTACCAAAAACAGTGATTGATCAGATTAGTGATGTCGGACTGCTATTATTCTGGACATAACTGTACATGTAGAGTGAGGCTATTGAGGTTATACGTTATATAAATCATGTGCTTCATGGTGTTTAAGTAAAAGTAAATCTCTTCTATTTTTCCCATAAGGAAAGCAAGATTGGCCTCATTTGTATTTGTCTGTTGTGTTAATGTATTTTTAACAGCAGCAGGAGATGTTGGTTCAGTGTTTGAGATTCCTGTCTGGGATCTTGTTTTTTAGCTGGAGACACAAATTCTTGTTTCCATTGTTTGAAGCTTGGCAAACTGGGCAAGGTGCCCATCTCTTGCCGCTTCTCTGCCCTTATTTATGATCACAAAAATGGCTGCTGTAGAATGTTTGGAGTTCTGTGGAAAGAAAATCTATTTAACGTACTACAGATGTATTTTCTTTCTTTTACAGGAGGGGCTAGGGCCAGGAGACACCACTAGCACTTTCTGTGGCACTCCAAATTACATTGCTCCAGAGATCCTACGGGGAGAAGAATATGGTAAGCAATATCATTCTGTTTCCGAATTTTTTTATAAAAATAGAAAGTTTGAATGAATAAAATCTAAAAGAAAATTTGAATATACAAAATTGTGAAAAATAATTAATTTGGTTTTTAAAAGCATAATTTGAATTCAGGAGTTGTAGCAGCATTTGTAGATATAATTGCCCCTGAGCAGCAAAGGTCCATTCTATTTCAGCCTATAACCCATGTCCTCAACCTGCATGTTTAAATACATGTTCTGTTTGGTAAAAATAAAATGTTCTACATTAGGAATCTTTATCATTTTGCCCTGAATCAAATGAGAATTAGGCATTGAATACGCATTGATCAGAGATATGTAATAGTGGAGAGCCTCTTGGGATTGTCTTCAGCAGCTTAAGCCATTCGCATGGGTGTAATTCAGACACAGATTTGAATAAAAGGTATATATTCGTATTTTTGGCAGGCTTCAGTGTGGATTGGTGGGCTCTGGGGGTGCTCATGTTCGAGATGATGGCTGGACGGTCTCCTTTTGACATAATTACAGACAATCCAGATATGAACACAGAAGATTATCTATTCCAAGGTTTGTGATCAGTGTTGTCACTATTTGTATGTATGGATGTTTTATATGTATTTGAATAGTAGTAAATAGTAAAGCAGGTCTTAAAGATGAAACAGCAATTTATTAAGTGGCCAATGTTTTGATATATTTGCTGCCTCCTTCTTTATTGTACAAGGTACTGTTTCCAGGGTTACTGTTTTACCAGACAGGCGTATTGCTTGGTGGGTTAAAGATGTTTGTGGGTTGGTTATTGGGCTAACATTCTACAGACGAAGGATGAATATTTCCAGGACTACCTTTCACCCACTTGCAGCTTCATGCCAGTGGGCACATCTGTCTCCTGGGAAGGGAATCCTCACTCGCAACCAAGGCTGGATCCTCTCAGTAGGACTCAGTAGATGCAGGAATGACTCCAACAACAGCAACATGGCTTGTAACACATGAGCCACATATAACTGGATTGTCTTAGCTGTGTCTTTCTATCATTCTTGTCTGTATAACAGATTTCGATCCAAATCTCAACAAAGAAGCCACGAGCACAAAAAGTAGATGGGGAATTAAAGCAAAGAAGTACAGTATGATAGCAAAGCAGGGCTTTAGACAGTGTTTGTTACCTGCATCACAATCTTCTGACTATGAAGATTTTCATTCATCCAGGTCATGGTATATTTAGTATACTGTCGGTAAAGTTATATGCCGAGAACCTCCCACACCAGTCAGTTGAACTGAAGAAGCTGCTCGGATGAGTAATGAAATGTCTTCAATGATTACTCAGCAAGTCCAATTGTTTTAGATTTACCTATACTAGATATCACAATCTTCTTATTCCTCGAGGCTTGCTTTAGGAGATGTAATATATAGTTTAATTTGAATTCCACAATGGTATTACTGTAATGGTCTTAAGGAACAGATTTTGGGACCAGCTAAACTGCTCTTTTTCCTTCCTTACCCAGTAATTCTTGAAAAGCCAATTCGGATTCCAAGGTTCCTCTCTGTGAAAGCTTCCCATGTCTTAAAGGGATTTTTAAACAAGGTATGTATTAGTTTAGATTCAAAAATCCTTCCAAAAGTATATATATTTATTGGGGACATAAGTATGTATCAGCTATGCAAATAATGAGATGATCTGTTAAAGAGCCCTACAATATTTGGCAGATTTCCTATCAGTTAGGGTACATTTGCTTTGAGTGCATGTGTACTGGGCATGTAAAGGGATGCGGATAAATGCAGGACAGGCTTTTTGCAAAAAACATCTAATAACATCTGCAGTGAAGTTAAATACTCAGACTAAAATGCTTTATGGTACAAAACCAAATAAAGTACAACAGTACCCAGGTGCATCCTGAGCTGGAAGAAATATATTGCTCCAAATAAGGAAAAATCCATGTTCAAAAAGAATACGTAGAATGTGTAAACTAGAGTAAAGCACTGGCCGATGATGTTGAGATGGCTGATTCAGTTAATGCCTTTAAGAATGTCTTGGAGGATTTCTTGGACAAACATAATATCCAAGGCTGTTATGATACTAAACTCTATAGTTAGTGTATGAATATATATAGTTTATGTGAGGGTAGGGAGGGGTGTGTATGGATGCTGGGTTTCATTTGGAGGGGTTGAACTTGATGGACTTTTGGTACAACCCATGTAACATTGTTCCACATTCAACACAGACACCTATAGGGCAGTCCTTTCTTCTTGCAGTTAAACTGTCCCACTCGATAAACAAGGCTGGGTTTGCCTTGAGTCCTCCCCACACCTTATCCTCATTTTCTTATACAGGTATGGGACCTGTTATCCAAAATGTTTGGGACCTGGGGTTTTCCAGATAACAGATCTTTCTGTAATTTGGATCTTCATACCTGAAGTCTACTAGAGTATCATGTTAACATTAAATAAACCCAATAGGCTGGTTTTGCCTCCAATAAGGATTAATTATATCTTAGTTTGGATCAAGTACAAGGTACTGTTTTATTATTACAGAGAAAAAGGAAATCATTTTTAAAAATTTGGATTATTTGTATAAAATTGAGTCTATGGGACTTCCATTCCGTAATTAAGAGCTTTCTGGATAATGGGTTTCCAGATAATGGATGTCATACCTGTACTGTTTGACTTTTTATGTACATTAAAGCTGGTACAGTGCCAGTCCACTTGGACTTACTTGGTGTTGGGCATTTTCTTGAAACCTGGTGTCTTGGGTACATTAATATTAATGTTTGCTCTTTTGAAGTATTGATGCATCTAACAAGTGCATGTGTTGAAAAATCTTATTACATCTACAAGTATGTGAATCGGTAAAAAGATATATAAAGTAATCAAATAATACGTCTGCACCTCAACCCTCTTTGAAGTGTGGCAGGTGAACAGGCAGCCTGTAACCATATGCAAAGAAATGTGCACCACCTGCAGAGGCCAAAAATTGCTCCTGCCCAAGACTGGGGAGAATACACATTAAAGGAGAAGGAAAGTCTTCTTTCACGTGGGGGTGCCAAGTTTAGGCACCCCCAAGTGATTGTATTTACTTACCTGAAACCCCGGGCTGGTGCTCCTATCAGCAGAAAAGTGGATCGACCGGGGGTTATACCAGTGAGCACCACGGAGCAATCCGCTTCCGTTTCCTCTTTCTCCGCACGGCTGCGCATGTGCAGTAGAGCGAAAAGCAGAACTTTTACTAAAACCTTGCCTATTTCGTTCTACTGCGCATGCGTCTCCCCCGGGAAATTTGAAGAAAGAAGAAGACAGAAGAGGATCGCTCCGTGGTGCTCACTGGTATAACCCCGAGCCGGTGCAGTTTTCTGCTGATAGGAGCACCGGCCTCAGGTAAGTCAATACAATCACTTGGGGGAGCCTAACATTTAGCACCCCCAAGTGCAAAAAGACTTTTCTTCTCCTATAAAATTAAATTAAAAAAAGTAACTTTTATTATTAAATAATTGTAAAAACACAGACCTTTAAAACTCATTCCCTTAATAATAAGGATTGGGAGAAAATGGACTTCAAGCAGAGTTGCTGAAGTGAACTTGGGTCTACGGTATATGGGAAAAATCTGCATACTCGCTAGCTGTCCACATTCATGCACACAGATGTTACATATATTGTGTTATTCATTTGTCATTTGTACTTGTAGCCTTTGGCACTGCTTGCAGTTCTATCTGCTCCATTCAAGGTTAAGTGTTATGATTATAATAATTCTAACTTTCTAAATGTATTTCAAGGATCCAAAAGAAAGACTTGGGTGCCAGCCTCAAACTGGATTCTCTGATATTAAGTCACATACCTTTTTCCGCAGCATAGACTGGGATATGGTAAGAATGATTCTTTTTCTTCTCACTTTTAGCATGTTCTGCTGTTACAGAATATTGTATTGAGTGATTTCAGTGAAGACTATAATGTATGGGTTACTTTAAATGGGATGCCTTAAATAAGCAAGCAATTCCTTATTAAATGAATAGAAACATCAAAAAATGAAAGTGTTTTAAAGTAATAAATGTGTTGTCCTACACTGGTAAAACTGATGTGTCTGCTTCAGAAACACTACTCTAGTTTATATAAATAAGCTGCTGTGTAGCAATGGGGGCAGCCATTGAAAGGAGAAAAGGCTCAGGTTACACAGCAGATAAGCTCTGTAGAACATAATGGTGTTATCTGTTATCCACTATTTATCCTGTGCCATATAGACTTTTCTCAATTTCTGCCAATGCTACACAGCAGCTTGTTTATATGAACTATAGTAGTGTTTCTGAAACAAACACAGCAGTTGTACCCGTGCAGGGCAACAGTACATTATATTTTCATTACTTTATATCACTTTCATTTTTTGGTGTTACTGTTCCTTTAAACTATATATGTGTGCACATATATATATATATATTATATTTATATAATACAGTAGAACCCCAATTTTTTTGATGTCCCCAGGGGACGTAGTTAAAACGTAATTTCTGGAAAAAAAGTAAAATCTGAGATGGAAAAAAGGCACTAATTGTCTGTATGGGCCCGCAAACAAAAATGGCACCAGTTATGGGAAACCATAAATACGGGGTTCTACTGTATCTGTGATGCTAATGTTTAATTCTTGGATGATGATGATATTGCAACTGAAATTGGTAATTGTTGGACACGTTTGCAGCATTCACTAATTGTAAAGAAGTGTATCCAGATAAACACTGAGTTCTCTCTTGCCCTGCATGTAGAACCAATGCAGAAGGAATTCTGGGAAATCAGCCCAGGATTGCTAATAAAATATCCATTTACATAGAATACCCTTCAGACTGGGCCTCACCCATTGGGAACCAATGCTCAGACATGGTGGTATGTTACTCTCAGATGAGTAACCAATCTTCTCTCTATTATATTTGGAGGCAGTGTGAGCAGCAGGTTTATCTCTATGCACCTTTATGGTTGCCCCCAAGCAAGGGCTTGTAATTATTAAGCCAATATACCATATACTTTCTTTGAAATAGTGCTCTGCATTATTGATGGATTAATCTTATGCAGAAAGTTCAGTGTGATCATTAATATTCCCACACTCGTGCACACCCAGTGAAGAGGGCACATTTCCTTTAATCCTCTAGCCACACACAACTAGCCCCACTTAACATTATTTTGCACATTCCAACGATGATTTGTAAATCTCTGCCGCATGCCAAACTGTGTAGAGGAATTAGCATTAAAGGGCATGTAAAGGCAAAAAATAAAATCCAAATTTTAATTTCTTTAATAAAAAAGAAATATATCTCGAATATATTTTAATTAAAAAATGTGTACTGTTTTTATAAGAAACCTGACTGTTTGCAGTAAAATTCTCCCTTCATTTACTGCTGTGAATAGGAATTGTCAAACAGTCCCTAACTGCTGAGCAGGGAAACAATCATACTTATGAACAGCAGGGGGAGCCCCGCCTTACTTACCAGCCATGCAGAACTCAAGCAGCTTTGTTTGTTTCCCTGTAAAGCAGTCGGCGACTGTGTAGAGATTTGTATTGGATTTTATTATATGCCTTTACATCCCATTTACTGTTTCTAGCTGCAGGGAAAATGATCATGGAGCCAGATTTAAACAGATAAACTGGGATTCTATTTGGAGGATTATTTTGCTGCAGCCACTGGTTCTGCAGAGTTGGAGAAAGTTTGTATTAAACAATACAAAAACTATAAAATCCACATTAGATTACATGACAACAGAGTACCCAGTGCAGTCTGTATATTCTGATTATTAATCAGTCTTGCTGTATCGGCTTCTGGCAGATATTATTTGACTTGTGCGCTTTTGATAATTTATGACGATCCCTAAGCAGCCCAGACCCTACTGAGCATGTGCACAGTCTTAGTCTTGCAAAGATGTATAACAAAGTTACAAGATGGTGACCCCCTGTAGCCAACTTTGAAAGCATAAATCATTTGTTTGATTAGGCTTGTGGTGAAGTAAGTTCATGTTTATATTTAGTATACAAAATACAGCATTTCTAGACTATTTTAGACTTTACTTCCCCTTTAAGCAGCTGAGACTGATGTGAAACGGTAATACCGATGGTAAATGACACGGGTGCAGTAGCACATAGCAACCAATCGCTTGTTCTCTACAAGTTATAAAATCAAACCAAATATTTGATTGGTTGCTATGGCTACTGCACTTGTACTGTTGTCATTTAGCAGCAATCTTTGATAATCAGAGCAATGGCTATGGGTTTAGGTATTTATATGTAGCCGGCTACACATATCATTTATTGCTTCTTATGTATTTTATAACTCCTATATCTATAAAGTTAAAGGAAGCTGCTAATCTTCTACAGTGACATAAGGGGTCATTGTACTAGAAGGCAGTATAAGGAGTGCTTCATTGTGGAGCACAGAGATCTATGTCTGCTTCCTTATATAAAGCGCTGTCTGCATTTGGCTGTAAAGGGAACCTGTACTGGCACAAGGCTGTTCAGTGGCAGAGTACATGCCCCCATAGTCTTTAGGAAGTACAATGTTAAAGGAGAAGGAAAGGCTAAAATTAAGAAAGCCTTATAAGAAAGGTCTATATCAATACACCAGTAAACCCCTGTCAAAAGAAACACCACATTTCTTTCCTTCTATTGTGTACACATGGGCTTCTGTATCAGACTTCCTGCCTTCAGCTTAAACCTCCAGGGCACAGGCTTGAGCATGCTCAGTTTGCTCCTCTCTCCCTCCTTCCTCCCCCCTCCGTACTGTAATCTGAGCCCAGAGCTATGAGAGAGCAGGGAGAGACTCTGGCAGGAAGTGATGTCACACCAAGCTAATATGGCAGCTGCTATCCCAAACAAACAGATAACTTCTAGAGCTGTTTGGTATGGTAAAGCATTCTGCAGAATAAATATAGTGTTCTAGCTTGCACTATTGTGGCTAATCTATTGGCAATAAACTGATTTGGGAGCTTTCCTTCTCCTTTAAATGATGTATTGTAAAGGGCTACATTCTCCATGATCTTGGTGCAGCTCAGACATTCAGGTCACTGCTGTGATGTGATGTTCCCCCATATAACAGCTCCCATGGGTCCTAGAGATTGAACATTAATTCACGAAGCTCTGAAAGTGAAATCAGAGGAAAATAGATTGAGCTCACATGGTCTCTTTATTTTGAGGATTGTGATTCGATTGTGAAACAAAGATGAAATATTCAGATTTCTTTGTATGTAGAACATAAGCCAATCTGGGAATCTGTTTTTTTTCCCCTGAAAACAATGGTTTTCTTTATCATCAGCCACTGGATTATTTATTGTTGTATTATTTCTTTTTGTAATTTATTATTTTTCATACATTCACATTATTAGAATTCTGTTTGATAACTGATCAGAAACTTGTTGTTCGAACTTCTATTTTATATTCAAGTTCTTTTTGAACTAGCACACGTATGTGTTACTTGTAAGTCTGCAGGAAAGTAGCTGAAATGTTGTTGTTTTCTTGCTGTTTATTGTGAAATATCCAATAAAAAAATCATTGAAACTGGAAAAAAAAAGAAAAAAAGAACGGAAAAAAAAAAGAACACACGGCAGGAACAAATCCAACAGCATCTTCTCTAAACTGAGCAGCAGGGGGCAGCAGAGTCCTGTCTTTATTGAAGAGCAGCGATTTCATTTTTAAGGATTTGTCAAATATATTGTTTCCAACAGACATTTATTTGTCCATATATTGGGTACCTTGTATACATGTATGGGATCAGAAAACCCGTTATCCGGAAAGCATGAAATAGGGAAGGCCATCTCCCATAGACTCCATTTTATCCAAATAATCCAAATTTTTAAAAATGATTTTCTTTTTCTCTATAATAATAAAACCGTGCCTTGTACTTTATGGGGCAAATTTACTAAAGTGCAAAGCGCCTAATTCTAGCGCAAATTCGCCAGCGTGACTTTATTTCATTTTTTCGCCGATTTACTAACAGGTGCTGGGGTAAATTCTCTAGCGAAGTGGACCTACTCTAGCGCTACTTTGCACCTTTACGCCAGGACGTTGCGCTATGGCGAAGGGACGTAACTACGCTAATTCACTAACTTGTGCATTTTACTGAACGTTACCTCTTGCGCCAGACTTGCCTTCGCCACCTGAGACCAGGCGAAGTGCAATAGTTGACATTTTTTCTAAGTCCCAAAAAACGCTGGCGTCTTTTCCTTTTTTAAGGGTGATAGGCTGAAAAAGATTGTCAATTATTTTGGGGGTACCCTCCTTCCCCCCTACATTTCCTAACATATGGCACCTAAACTATACAGTGGGCACATGTCTAGGGCAAAATAACAACTCTATTTTATTTTATGAAGCTTTCCCAGGCTTGTGTAGTGTAATGTATTTGCTGCTACATATACGTCCATTGTATTTTAACTTGGCGCCGTATGCAAATTAGGCATCGCTAGCATAACTTCACTTTGCTTGATGAATTAACGCTAGCGCAACTTCACTACCATTTGCCTCCCTGAGCACAACTTTGCATTTTAGTGAATTTGCATAGCGCTGGCGTAACTACGCCTGGCCAAGTGCGGCGAAGCTGGCGCAACTTCGGATCTTAGTGAATTTACCCCTATATGTTTGTGCTTTATTCTTTTATTGATACAGAACGAATGACCATCCTAATAGAGGAGCAACCAAGTGTTTAGGATGCTCGGTGTTCCTTGTATCATGATAGAGTTAAAAGAATTATGGGGAATGAGAACAATGAGAAGTGCATGTTGGCAAAAAACATATGTCACCTTTTGCGCGTGGTTTCAGTGGCGTATTTATGCCCAAGCGCGCCTTTTTAAAAATGCCCTTAATTTAACCATTTTCAAAAAAGTCTACCCCCCACCCCACGTAGGCCCCCTCCCTCTTCCCCCCCCCCCCAGCATAGCTGCCCCCCAGGGAAATGCCCCTAACTTTATACTTACCCCTCGGTGCAAAGTCAGCCATTGGAGTTCCACACAGCCGTCTTCCGGGTCTTTGTGTCTTCTTCCGGCGCTTCTGCAATTTTCGTGAGTTTTGGCGCATGCGCAGTTGTCGCAAACCAGCAAATTGCTCCAACTGCAAATGCGCCGCTTCACCGGTCTCCCACTCAGCTTACCGAATACCCGGAAGATGACTGCATGGAACTCCGATGCCTGACTCCAAGGGGTAAGTATAAAGTTAGGGGCATTTCCCCGGGGGCAGCTATGCTGGTGGGGGAGGGAGGGCGTCTACGTGGGGTGGGGGGGGGTAGGGTTTTTTTTTTTTTTGAAAACGGTTGAATTCTCCTTTAAAGCCTTCAAGAGCCATTGGCAACAACATGTTTACAGCCTCTATGATAATTGCCACTGCTGTGCCCAAAAAAAAGTTACACGATGTTTAGTTTTAGAATGGAGTGTGGCACCTATTATATCAAATAGGCTGAAATGGTTTGTATAGAGGAAGACATATCCTGAAAGTGTGTGTGCGGGGGGTACTATATGTCTATATGTCTATATTTGCATTTACATTCCTCACAGTCTCATTTTTCTCATTTTAACCAGTGTAACACAAACTAGGGATTATATACTGACATCTAGTGGCTGTTTTGTGTTTCTATATATCAGTTGCTCAAAGATGAAATAAGTATTATTGTGCTTTTGTTTATTAATCCTATCAGTAATGAAGCAGATACGTCCCATGTGTATTTCTGTTCTCATGGAATATTTTTTGCTGGTTCTATAGATGACTAATTTTTTATTATTTAATCATTTGACCTTCTTGTTTTGCAGAACACACTCTTTCCTTTCCTATAAAGCAATTTATTAGCTAAAATGGTTGGTGTTTGTTAAAATGCTTTTTTATGGGAGATTTCTTTGCTGGTGTCATTCATTTTTCTGTGACCCGCCTACAGTTCCATAATAAGGCAGTGCTGTTATTGTGTTTCCTTTAGCGGTACAGATTTATGGTTGCCTCTGTGCCCTCCATCAGTCATGTGTGCTTTGGAGAAAGACAGAATGCGACAAGGTTCATCTTCTCCATGCTGCATACAGACATGTCAACCTTCCTAGATGTTTTAGGAGGGTGTGGCTTGGCTGTAATGGGCGTGGCTGCATGTTAATTGGTTGTGTAAGGGTGTGGCATGATGTAGGAGTGGCCAAAAACCAGCCCAAATTCAGTTCTGGAAGACTGATGTCTGTGCATGTTCCTTTGGGCAGGGTCAGCAAACAGAAATATTCTCGTAAGGAGAAGCAGCCAAAGGAATTGTATCACTAAGGGACAAGTGATAAATTTCCAGCTATTGGTGTCTGACCAAAGGATTTATAACAATCCCTGGCAAGAGCTTGCAATCACCCAGTGTGCCATAGCCCATTAGATCTGATGGGATCATTGGGAGCAGCACATCCTAACAGGGAGAGAAACAAATATGGCGCTGGTGTTGGATTCATGGGTGTGAGAGAGACATGGGCAGTGATAACTGGAACCCTATAAAGAAAGGATATATATAATCGTTTTGTGTTCTTTGTGCGCTGTTAATATATCAAATGTGTGTTATTCCTTTACAGAAAGCGAAGAAAAGAGAATATTAGGCTGTTCCAAAAAAATAGCAGTGTCTGCATTCTTCTTTACAAACTCAAACATTCACTGTATCAACTGAAAAATGTTTTCAAGATTTTGCTTTTCTTTGAATCACTGAACTAATATTTTCAGTGTTTCTGAGATCTACATTGTCTTGTTGAAACACCCATTTCAAGGATTAGACCCGTTTCGTTTCGACAAAAATTAGCCGCCGGCGAAATGACGCAGGCGCCCATTAAAGTCTATGGGCGTCAAAAATGTTGCGAAATGTTACGAATTTTTTTGTTTGATGCGCGGTGCCATACAAGTCTATGGGAGTCATTTCCACGGCACAATAAGGCGAAAAAATTCGCCCCTCCCTACTCACAGGTAACTTTACATCTTCTTTAATCTTCCTGGAGCTGATCGTTGGCTGAGACTTTGTCATTTTGGCTATTCTTCTATCCATTTGGATGGTAGTTTTCTTCCGTGTCTTTCAGGTTTTGGTTGCCATTTTAAAGCATTTGAGATCATTTTAGCTGAGCAGTCTATCATTTACTGCACTTCTTTATATGTTTTCCCCTCTCCAATCAACTTTCTAATCAAATTGTTCTTCTGAACAATGTATGGAATGACCCATTTTACTTAGATTTTCAGAGAGAAATACACTATAACCAGCATGCACAACAATTGCTGCCTCCCTTCATTAAATAAGGGTCATAATTAACACCTGTTTTGTCAAAGAATGAATGACTTCACTAATTGAACTCCATACTGGTTTTTTTTTTTTGAATAAGCCTCAATTATTGATTTAAAGGGGACCCGTCAGCCAAAAAAAATATTCAAAATACTATTAAAATAAACTCAAAATGAACTTTAATTACACTATATAAATTATTTGAATCTATTCCTTCAGTCGGGGAATTCATAATAATAACAAGCAGGCAGGAGCCATTTTGTGGACACTGCTATTAAGACAAGCCTTGTATCATCTCAGAATCTTGTTTGTGCACCAGAATGGGGGACCTGATGTCCATCCCCATGCACTGGTTACACAATTAAATGATGAAGAGAACTGGGGGAATGTGGGGAGAGCAGTGACATCTAGGAAGTGCTGAATGGAAAGTGAAAGTAATTGGCTGCCCCGCCTAAGGCATAGAGGAGGGGCAGACAATACTTAATTGACAGCTGACATTTTTAAATGAGCTTACAGCAGCTATGAATGCTTTAATAAAATAATTAAATTGGATTTCATGTTTAATTTGAAAAGGACTTTTACTAAACAGATTTTTGTGTCTGGGTGACAGGTCCACTTTAATGAATGAGCAGCATGTATATCATGACTGTTGGGTCTGTTGGTTTTCTATTTCTCTACTACACCTACTAGTAAATTATTTGCTAGGTAGAACTATGATTTCTACCAAAAAGAACAGGTTAGTGATGTTGGACTGCTATTATTCTGAACACAACCATATCTATATCTCTATCTATCTACAGAGTGGAGCACTTCCCTTTACTATATAGGTCAGCTGGTATAAAGTAAATATAAACTAAAAAAAAAAAGGTTCCGCACTCATTTGGGAACTAGTGCAACATTTTGAGCAGTGTTATGTCCTTCCTCAGGGACCAATCGTTCTAAAGGCCTGAAATATCCAAAATAACCGATCTCTTATTTGTGGACTAGAATAACAAATGTTTAACCCTTTTTGTGTAATTTGATGCATTTGCGTTACATGAGGATGTTTTCTTTGTAAAGTCACTTACAGTTTTCCTTTATTTGTTATTGATTTGCTGTGTTGTGTATGTAAGGTATTATCAGTTATAAAGTATAAGAAGTGTGGATATTGGTATAATGTTATATAATTGGTAAGTAGTAGTATTCTAGAGAGGCTAGTACAGGGGGCGCCAGAGTTACACACCCATGGACATTTACACCAGCGCTGCCTTACATATAATATCACTGTTTCCATTCTGCCCTGTGGCTCTGCACCCAGGGGACACTGATAGCAGAAGAAACTGATGAGGCCTGTTTGTCTGCATTTCACATTGCTCTCCCATGGGTGCCGGCCTGAGGGCAGAATAAAGCCACTTACACTGACATTGCCATTTCCTGGAACCTCCTAAATTGCACTGCAGGACAAACACGGATGGCAATGCCCACGGCTGTGTACCCTATGGGAGCCATATTACTGTGCGTACAATGTATAGTACAGGTCCCCATGACTACTGCTCATAACTCTTCTTACATTGCCTGTTTTAGGGAAAATACATTATTTTGGATCAGCAAGGGCATTTTGTTCCTGAAGTAGAGCCCCACATTTATTTAGATATATATATAGTGATTGTTGTATTACTGGTTATCTGTAGTTGCCTCTGCCTTACTGAGTATTGCATAGCACATGGATTGGGATCAAACTCTAGGGTAGGGGCTACCAAATTCTTTTCTATTAGGTAATTTATTCTTCTCAATGCATGGGTACTTGGCACACGGGGAGTTTTGTGGTCCACGTTTAAATCTGCGCTACAGGGGGAGAGAGACTTAGGGCGACTTCAGGAAATGAAGCTACAAGTATGTTTTCCCATTGGCGATTTACTAGTTATGGAAAGATTTGTTGCTGCCAGTAAACACTGGCAATAAATCAGCCCATGTACCCTAACTGGGTAAGTTATAAGGGCAGAGACACACAGTCAGATTCGGAGAGATTAGTTGCCCAGCAAGAAATCTCCTCTTCTTTGGGGCAACTAATCTCCCTGAACTCACCAAAATTTGCAATAGCGCACTCTGGTATCTTGAAGAATCACACACTCTCAGGATATGGATAAACAGTATAGCTTTATTTTAACATCCGATTAACTACCTCAGAGACCTCCTATGCTGTTAAACGTCTCCTTAGTGATGGACTCTGGGCAGCGGCACCCGGGTCACAACGAGGACGGGGTGAGACTCAAATCTATTGCGGCGAGCCTGAGAGGACGTGGTTAATTATGGAATCCCAGTGTAAGGTCAAAAATACTTCGAGATCCCTCGTTTGGGTTAGACTCCCCGTGCTGAAAATGAGATATACCGTGTAATTTGGATTGAAAGCAATGAGTGTTTGAATAATCTCCCTGAACTGCCTTCCCGCTGGCTAGAATGTAAATCGACGGCAGGATGGCACTCTGAGCTCTACGTTTTCCGAAGATTCCTCTTGAGGCAACTCCGGAAAACAAAGTGTTTTGAGTGCCATCCCGCCGGTGATTTACATTTTAGCTGGTTTGAAGGCAGTTCGGGGAGATTATTCGCCCAAAAGAAGAGGAGATTTGTCGCCGGGCAACTAATCTTCACAAATCTGACCGTGTGTCTCTGCCACTAAATTTACCCTGGAGCAGTCACTCCTAGCAACCAATCACCAGGAAGCATTTACAGGTCAGCTGTTAAAAAGCAAACCTCTTATTGGTTGTTATGGGTTACAGGTGCCAGGCAAACTTTGTGCCTTTTATTACATATAGGGAGAAGTGTTGCATTTCATTGATGAGACTGGAACAAGTAACCAGTAAGCATTGACTGAGCTTTACTCATTGTAATGGGAAGGGTTCATGTTGCAGTAATTGCTCCAAGCTTTCCAGTTAACATTACTTAGTTGCTCCCGTCTCTGTTCCTGAGTATAGGTGTCCTGTGCACCCTTGGGGGCCTACATATAAACAGCTGTTTATTTTACATCATAAAAGCGCACAAGTTGGTGTTATATTTAATTTTCCCTGTATGGATAAATTCTCCAGCTACACCACACTGGTTAAGTTAAATGCATTTTGTGCCATCCTGCACTGGTATAAAAATATTCCATTTCTGAGTCACTTCTTTCCACCGTTTCAGCTTTCTGTACCTATTCGTCCTGACCACATAGGTTTTACTTATTGTTTCTTCTTTCTTTGTAGCTGGAGAAGAAGCAAGTCGTCCCTCCATTCAAACCTCAGATAACTGATGATTATGGGCTGGAAAACTTTGACACTCAGTTCACCAGTGAGCCCGTACAGCTTACCCCCGATGATGAGTATGTTACTTCATGGCTTGTGTGCATGTACAATCCAATGCTAATCCATCTGTAGTGGCATTGATAATAGAGGCAGCAGCAACTGCCATTAGCATTACAACATAAACAGCAGCATATTATCATGTACAGGTATGGGATCCGTTATCCGGAAACCTGTTATCCAGAAACTTCCAAATTACGGAAAGGCTGTCTCCCCTAGACTCCATTATAATCAAATAATCCAAATTTTTAAAAATGATTTCCCTTTCCTCTGTAGTTATAAAACAGTACCTTGTACTTGATCCCAACTAAGATATAATTAATCCTTATTGGAAGCAAAACCAGCCTATTGGGTTTATTTAATGTTTACATGACTTTTTAGTAGATTTAAGGTAGATCTGTTATTTGGAAACCCCCAGGTCCCGAGCATTCTGGATAACCGGTCCCATACCTGTACTACCACTGAGAAGTAACATCTGCTGCATTTAGTCCTGAAACAGGACTGAGCCACTGGAAGTGAACAGACACCATGCTACACATTGCATGCACTTATTTTTCATCCACTATTATTATAATTCCTGCCATTGTACTGATCGGACCAGCAGTAAAGAAAACACCTTCCATCAGTGATCCTCAACCGGTAACTTGTAAGCAACATGTTTCTCACCACCTCCTTTGATGTTGCTTCTAATAACCTCAAAGACGAGCTTGTTTTCAAAATTCCAGGTTCGTAGGTATAAAGCCACCAGGTTACCATTAGGGATGCACCGAATCCACTATTTTGGATTCGGCCGAACCCCCGAATCCTTTGTGAAAGATTTGGCCGAATACCGAATCCGAACCCTAATTTGCGTATGCAAATTAGGGGTGGGAAGAGGAAAACATTTTTTACTTCCTCGTTTTCTGACAAAAAGTCACGTGATTTCCCTCCCGCCCCTAATTTGCATATGCAAATTAGGGTTCGGATTCGGTTCAGCCAGGCAGAAGGATTCGGCTGAATCCGAATCCTGCTAAAAAAGGCCGAATCCTGAACCGAATCCTGGATTCGGTGCATCCCTAGTTACCATCAAACAGTCTCCAGCAGCTGGCAGTCTACATGGGGCTACCGAACAGACAATCACAGCGCTTATTTGCCAACACCAAGAAAACGTTTTCCTCTTTGCTTTTATGCTTGTGTGGCTCCGAAACATTTTTCACATTTGAATGTTGCTCATAAGGAACCCTTTAGATCAGGGGTTCCCAACCATTATCACCCATGAGCAACATTCAAATGTAAGAAGGGTTGGGGAGCAACATATGCATGAAAATAGTTCCTGAGGATGCCAACGAAGGGCTGTGATTGGCCATTTGGTAGCCCCTATGTGGACTGGCAGCCTACAAGAGGTTCTGTTTGTAGTACAACTGGTTTTAATGTTAGTACAACATTTTTCTCCAAGTCTGTAATTCAAAAATAAGCCCCTGCTTTGAGGCCACTGTGAGCAACATCCAAGGGGTTGGAGAGCAACATGTTGCTCACGAGCTACTGGTTGGGGATCACTGCCTTAGATAATGTAATTTGCAGATGCATATCAATAAAGAGCTCTCGTAATTACCATTCATCATAATTGATTGTTTTATTGTATTCTTCTTATTTTATTCTTCTTTTGCAGAGAAACAATAAAACGAATAGACCAGTCGGAGTTTGAAGGCTTTGAATACATTAACCCATTGTTGCTTTCTTCAGAGGAGACTGTATGAAGGACTGGAATCTCTATGGACAAATCATGCGATTGATCCTGAACTTGTATCCTTAACTACAGTATATGCATGCAAGGCTGGAAACTAATGCAGGGTTGTGAATAAAAGGCCAGTTCTACAAGATTTGCTGCTGCTGAAATTCCATAATGAAGGCAAAGTGTCTCTGGGCTGTAGCTGGCACCCTTTTCTGACACCTCTGGCTATATATAACACAGTAGATCCATTTTCTTGTGCCTGCCTCGTGACGGTTCCGCTGTATCTGCCAATTAATTTAGCTGTTGTGCATAGAGGAACGCTTCATTTTAGGCAATCCGATAAGCAAATTGCTTCCTCTAGAGAAATGTGCTTCAGCCAATGGAACCAGAGGAAGAGTTGGGGGGGCAAGAAAGATACAACAATGAAGCCTTCTCCTCCCGTCCCTAGTATGGCAGTTGTACATCTGATATGTATGGGACACTGTTTTGTTGTTTCTTTGGGGGGGGGGACGCTTAAGATTTATGCAGTTTACAGACTTGATAGAATTGATATAATGGGAATTCTATATAAAATATTTGCACTGGAGAAGGTCCCAGGCACAGAATATATGCGTGGAGAAAGTCAATATTCATCACATTGGAAAGCTCGAGTCTAAATCAGCAATATTGCACTTACTAAAAAAAGATTATGTCACAAATTGGGTTCAGCAAAGGGAATAAGCAACCAAACGAAGTTGTTGGAATGAAAAAAGAAAAAAAAAAACAATTTGCACATGAAATGGCTTTTTGGAAAATCAAGATTTGCGACGTGCCTAATTGTTAGTTTGTAGCGTGCGACGTTGCACTGGTTGTGATCAGCCGCAACTCCGTGTTCCATGCAAACAATATTCAGCCATAGAAGCCCAAACCCCAGAAGATTAACAACAATGCATCTGGAAATGAAGTCTCCCAACAAGCACACGTTCTCTTCAACATATTTCTTTTATACTCTCCAGTATTTCCATATTATAAGCGCCGTTCAGAACGCGGGAGAAGCTGCAGTAACGTAGGCGATTTCCTGGTAACCCCGCCCCTTCCCTTTGTTGTATCTGAGGGGGGCAGGACTGTGAATATACGATCACTGGAGCCATTTCAGTCATGATACGGATGTAAGATACTTTATTTACTACTCTAGTGCACACAAACTGTCCATTCTATGCAGCTTTTAGTCTACAGCAGGGGTCCCCAACCTTTTTTACTCGTGAGCCACATTTAAATGTAAAAAAGAGTTGGAGAGCAACACAAGCATGAAAAAGTCCATGGGGATGTCAAATAAGGGATGTAATTGGCTATTTGGTAGCCCCTATATGGACTGGCAGCCTACAGGAGTATCTGTTTGGCAGTACATCTGGTTTTTATGCAACTAAAACTTGCCTCCAAGCCAGGAATTCAAAAATAAACACCTGCTTTGAGGCCACTAGGAGCAACATCCAAGGGATTGGTGAGCAACATGTTGCTCACGAGCTACTGGTTGGGGACCACTGGTCTACAGGTTGCCCAACAGCCCTTTATCCCGTCCCTTCAACTCGAACGATGACTATATCTTAACATAATTTATACAGAAATAATATTTATTTTCCATGCCTTGGCAGGTACACTGCAATGCAATGTGTATAAATCAGCTGCATGACTGAGTGAAGCTGGAAACCCACAACTCTTACGTTGCGCCAACATCAAACACATCGTGACCCCCTTTATGTAGCCTTAGAGGCTCGCGTTCAGATATCAATGTTTTCCAGGCAAATGGGAGCTACTTGCGGTTGTTTTAGTAATGAAAGCCTCGCTGGTCAAAACATCACAATTTAAGCGTTCACAGTCACAAATTCCCAGATTTGTCAAACTCAAAATGATGTTTCATCTTGTTCAGATCTACCGCCATGCCACAGAGATCAATAGAGAAGTTCATATCTGACATTTTTGGACATGGTCAATCAATTTTTTCTTTGAAAACCAGGATCTTCTGAGTCGTCAAATGCATGAAAAGCAGCAAGTCGCGAGCACCCCCACTCTCATTTTTACCTGTGATTGGAAATTTGTAATTGCAACAGAAATTCATCTCGATTATGCTGAATTACCGCCATGTTTTATCCCAAATAAATAAATGCTCCCGTCAGCATTACTGAAGTATTCTATCATGTTGGCACCTTCTATTCATGGTCATCATGTGCCCGGCGCTGGGGTTTCCATATGGACAAGATCAGGTCAGAGAAGATAGACTGTAGAATATGGCGTCAAAAACGCATTGTATTTTATAGACCCTGGGATTTCTTTGTAGTAATTGCTTAAATGTTGATTTATTACAAGATAGGTTTAGTGAAAGGGTAAATCTGGTTCTGGCCCATAATCTGAGTAAGAGCTCATTTAAATTCATATCATCCAGGATTGGCCAAGCGAGCTATATCTATTGAGAGACCAAACTCTAATGCATCAGGGAGGTAACTATACAGAAGGCCAGTGTGGGGGCCCAGGTAGGGCAAGAGAGGGAGAATAATATGTATATCTGCTCATAATTTAACAAAGACTTGATTTTCTACATTTACTGCATTACAAACGTTCCTGTGTTGCCAAATGGTTCTGTTGCTCATATGCAAAGTGTAAGGGAAAATGTTCTGTTCACAATGAAGGGGAATTTTTTTTATATATATAAAAGTATTTGTTTTATAAAGTCAAGAAAATGAAGGCTGTAAAAAATTGTGTGGTTTTGGGGTCAGAAGTGGGGTTAATATATGAACAATATGGCGTTGGATCTTATTTCCTTGTCTTTTTCTTATTATTTGGAATAGTAAATGAACATTCTAGTGAAATGAATGATTGTAAAACAGTCAAATATGTTCTTGTTGTTTTGTAACTTTCCGATCTTGCTGACCAAGTTAATTGTGCAGAGAATGGTTCTACTAATCCATAACAATTAATATCATTTATATTCTTGCACATTAAAGACTTTACCAAAAAAAAAAAAAAAAATCAGGTTTTTATTTCTGCTGCCTTGCCTTACTTCTTAATGTTTCGCCAATAAGGGATCTTTGTTCTAAAGGTGGCCATACATGGGCAGATTTAAGCTGCTGATATTGGCCCTTTAGACTGATTCGCCAACTTGTCTGCCATGTATGGGGATGTTCCGACGGGTCTCCCCAATTGATATCTGGCCAAGAGTTTGATTTTCCTTTACGATCGAGGACTGCATTGGCTATTTGATGCAGTCCTCATTGCATTGATGCCTATTGCCATCGCTGTAATCCGATCAATTGGCCCAAATTGTGCTATACTCTGCCTGCCCTATTCTCCTTAGGTGTGCCATACACTGCCTGTGTGTGCCATAATCTTTGCCTGTGTTACTCTGCCTGTGTGTGCCATATTCTGTCTGCCCTATGCTCCCTGTGTGTGCCATACTCTGCCTGCCATATGCTCCCTTTGTTTGCCATACTCTGGCTGTGGAACATAAGCCTGGTATTTGTTTTGAGGGTTTGTTATCATTTGAAAATTATTGTTAGGGGACCCCTAAGGTGTTTAATTATGTGCTGGGGGTGCTGTGTTATCCACATGGGAGGAGGCATACGGATTTAAGGGTAGGTCTTAAAGGAACTGTTCAATTTAAAAATAAAAACAGGGAAAATAGGCTGTGCAAAATAAAAACATGTATCTAATATAGATATATAGCCAGAATGTAATGTATAAAGGATGGAGTGACTGGATGTCTAACATAACATAACAGAACACTACTTCCTGCTTTTCAGCTCTCTAACTCTGACTAAAGGTGGCCATAGATGTTGAGATTTTTAAAAGAACCGATCCTCATAGTGAGACCGCGATTTTCTCGGAACGATCGTACGAATTTACCATCAACTAAAAAGACCAATTTGCCAGGAAAACAAAGGGAAGCTGCCTGCTTGGCCCTGCAAACATAGATAGATTGCACTGGGACCGACAAAGATTTTTTGACCTGGCCGATCAATTTCCTGACAGATGTTGGCCGAAAAACCGTAAGATGTTCGATCGTTCGAACGCACGATAATTTCGAAGGATTGGTCGGACTTCCCTAAAATTGGTTGTTCAGCAAGAAGAATCATTGCGTCTATGGGGAGCTTTAGTCAGTGACTATAAAGGAGGCCACATGGTACATTTCTGTTCAGTGAGATTGAAATTGATCCATTCAGATCAGATTCAAAAGCAACAGATATGAACCATGTGGCCCCCATCAAGTCTCTGGTTACTGCCTGGTAACCAATCAGTGGGAACCAAGAGAGCTGAAAAGCAGGAAGTAGTGTTCTGTTCTGTTCCACATCCAGTCACTCCAATATTTTTTATTTTGTATAGTCTATTTACCCAGTTTTTATTTTTCCACTGAACAATTCCTTTAATAAGACAACATTTTTCACATGAGTGATAAGTGATATCCCTGCAGGGAGCACCAACCATTTGGTTTTTTTGGTGTGAGATCACAATTAATGTGGACATGATCTTGTGGTAACATGGGTGTAGTTTGAAAACAGAAAGTGGTCATCATTGGCTTCCATTATCGGCCCTCCACCATATAGGCCAGAAAAATTTCGGCCTTCGGTACCACAGAAGTTGAACAGCACTGGTATAGTGTATGGCCATCCTAATAGCCAGTCTGAGGGTGAAGATGCAACAATCAAATTCTCACCCATTCATAGACAATGCAGAACTTATATGAAAGGGAAAATATACCCTGGTCATATGTAGGCTTTACAAGGACTTTTTCTTAAAAAAAGACTTAGTACAGTTTAATGGCACAAATTATTCTAAACAAGGAGCCTTGTCTATCTGTATATGTGTGTTTAATGCAATTCATTTTAGAATAAGTGGCCTTTTTATCCAGAATTCATGAACTTTACAAAGAAATCATTGGTCAGATATGTGTACTATTGCTTTAAGGCCACACCCTAGCCCAGCAGCACTGCATCAGAATCCAGCCATACAGCATTGTTCCTTTAATTTGGACCAATGAGCCAATAGGACAAGAAGAGAGGAGGAGCTGTGCTGCTCTTATATTCTCATTACCCTCTGAAATATGGATTGTTCTTAAAACTTACAAAGCAGTAAGACCAAAAAAAGAAAGTTCTTTATGTGGGGGTGTAATATATTTATCTGACCAAAATCTGCAAATAAAATATTACTGTTCTGAGTATTGTATTGTGTAAGAATGTTGTTGCCATGATCATACTAGGGCTGTGAACGGTCGTGAATGACAATAATCGTGTTTTTCTGCTATTATTGTAAATAATAACGTATTAAGGGATTACGATCTCAGCCTGGCAATTATAGGCCAGTAAGCTTGACATCTGTGGTGGGCAAATTATTTGAAGGCTTGTTAAGGGATCACATTCAAAATTTTGTCCTAATGAATGGCATTATGAGCAACAATCAGCATGGCTTTATGAAGGATAGGTCATGTCAGACGAATTAGATTGCATTTTATGATGTGGTAAGTAAGATTCTGGACAGTGGGGGGGCAGTAGATGTGATCTATTTGGATTTTGCCAAAGCGTTTGATACTGTGCCCCACAAACGACTGCTTTCTAAACTAAGGTCTGTTGGGCTTAATGAAGTCGTTTGCACGTGGATAGGAAACTGGCTACAGGATCGGGTACAGAGGGTGGTTGTTAATGGGACATTCTCTACTTGGAGTAAGGTTCTTAGTGGGGTCCCCCAGGGCTCAGTATTGGGTCCACTTTTATTTAACTTGTTCATTAATGACTTAGGGGAGGGTGTTGTAAGTAATGTATCAGTGTTTGCAGATGACACAAAATTATCCAGCCCAATTAATTCCATCCAGGATGTGGTATCCTTGCAACAGGATCTTGACAAACTGGCAATCTGGGCAGCTAAGTGGCAAATGAGATTCAATGTTGATAAATGTAAAGTCATGCACCTGGGATGTAAAAATATCCAAGCCACTTATACCCTTAATGGGACTGCACTAGGCAAATCCATTATGGAAAAGGACCTTGGAGTCCTTGTAGATGATAAACTTGGCTGTAGCGAGCAATGCCAGTCAGCAGCATCAAGGGCAAATAAGGTCTTGAGCTGTATTAAAAGGGGCATAGAGTCACGGGAGGAGGGGGTCATTCTTCCACTGTATAGAGCACTTGTAAGGCCCCATCTAGAATATGCCGTACAGTTTTGGTCTCCATCACTCAAACAGGACATTACTGGATTAGAGAGGGTACAGAGAAGGGCAACTAAGCTGGTAAAAGGTATTGAAAATCTTAGCTATGAGGAAAGACTGGCCAAATTGGGGATGTTCACGCTGGAGAAGAGGCGCTTAAGGGGTGATATGATGACTATGTATAAATATATAAGGGGATCATATAATAATCTCTCTAATGCTTTATTTACCAGTAGGTCTTTCCAGCTGACACGAGGTCACCCATTCCGATTAGAAGAAAAGAGGTTCCGCCTAAATATTCGGAAGGGGTTTTTTACAGTGAGAGCTGTGAAGATGTGGAATTCTCTCCCTGAATCAGTTGTACAGGCTGATACATTAGATAGCTTTAAGAAGGGGTTGGATGGCTTTTTAGCAAGTGAGGGAATACAGGGTTATGGGAAATAGCTCATAGTACAAGTTGATCCAGGGACTGGTCCGATTGCCATTTTGGAGTCAGGAAGGAATTTTTCCCCCTCTGAGGCAAATTGGAGAGGCTTCAGATGGGTTTTTTTTGCCTTCCTCTGGATCAACTGGCAGATAGGTAGTTAATAAACAAAAAAAAAAAAAAAAAAAAAAAAGGTTGAACTCGATGGACATGTGTCTTTTTTTCAACCTTACTTACTATGTTACTATGTTACTATGTTACTATGTATTAACTCTTTGGGACACTATAGGGGGTGCACTGAATTAGACGCGACTGGTTCATCAAATACAGGTAAATGTGTATGCTCTTCACCAAACAGTGCACAAATGGGTTGTTCACTTTTGAGTTTGTATGATGTAGAGAGTGATATTCTGAGATAACTTGCAATTGGTTTTTTAGTAATTTAGCTTTTTATTCAGCAGCCCTTCAGCTTGCAATTTCAGCAATCTAGTTGTGAGGGTCCAACTTACTCTAGCAACCATAAATGGATTTGAATAAGAGACTGGAATATAAATAGGAAAGAACCTGAAAAGAAAGATGGGTAATGAGAAGTAGAAGTTACATTAAATATGAAGCCTTACAGAGCATTTATTTTTTAGATGGGGTCAGTGACCCCCATTGTAAGCTGGAAAGAGTCAGAAGAAGGCAGCAAATAGAGAAACTATAAATCCATAATAAAGACCAACTAAAAACTTACTCATAACACACTAAGGGGCCTACTTATTCAATCATTATTTTTCTGGTTTAGTTGTTAAAAGGGGAAAAACTTGAATTCTTAAAAAAAAAAAAACACATTTTTCAAGATTTATTATTGAAGCTGCTAAAAATTTGAATCTGATAATACTCCAGCTAAAATCTCTCAAAATCATGTAGAAGTTAATGGCAGGTGGTCCCTTTAAACAGTTGGAACACCCCTCTTTCCGGATCGCGGGCGAGTGCGGGTTGAGCTCTTTTGACTATTCTCCCCGCCCATGACCTTACAAATGCCGGCTTCCGGGTTAAACTTATATAGACGTGCGCCTGCGCACACCGCCCCTTTTGCGATGTCATGCGGGTCTATGAAAGGAACCCAGAAGTCGGGTGGGTGGGTTCGGCTCAGGAAAATACTGACCCGCACATCACTAGCTGGAACATGTTTTTTACCTTCAGGATTCTTTAGTTTCAGGCTGTTTGCGCTGGTTTTCAAGTGATAATCCAATAAATTTGAATTTTCAGAGCAACAATTCGAAAAATTTGGGGGAAGGAAGTGAAGAAAAAGTTGAGTTTTAGTAAATAGACCTCCCTGAGTTAATTTAAAGATGAACCACCCCTTTAATGAAACTGGCTTCAGATGCAACTCACAGTTTGCCTCTGTGACTATGGACCTAAATGAGCCCTTAAGTTTACACTGAGCTTATGTCCAATCAGACATAGAACTCAGCACTGTGCAATACATACCTTTTCTTAGTAATGTTCCCAAAAACACAATCTAATTTAATGTCCATTTTTGATCTCCATTAACACAAAATCATTTAGTAATTAATTTTTTTGCTGCTAATGCACCATTTATTGACTGTATCTATTGGACCAGTTCTCATGATACAGTACTAAAGTGGGTGATTCCACATCACAGGGTTAAAGGCAGTTGTGAGGAATGGGCTCTATATATTTAGTCCTGGCACAGAAGGAACATCCCCCAAATTTTATATAAAACATCCTGATCATGCATTAGAGCGTTACAATTCAATGCCTACAGTTTTCCTCTGCAATGAAAGGGGCAGAATGATACAGAGTAAGAAGATCAATTGACAGACAACACTATGAAATAGAACATTTAGGTCTGTAGTCTTCTCTGTCTAAACAGATCTTTTGTTGTTACATGTAATATAAGTGAGTGCACTAATCTCATCCACTGTGCAGTTCTCTTGCACCTCATGGAGCAGCAAATATACCGTATGAAGGAACACATACACGCCAGGTTACAGTACTGCCCGTGTTTACTGGGAATAAAGGCTCTAAAGCACTGCAACTTTGGCTCCAAAATGCCATGTTATTCCCAATATACACTGCCGTTGGTGCGACTATCCCATACACGTGCAGTTGTATCAGTTTTCATGAGCACATTAGCTTATTTTAGTGTTTCCTGAACAAGCAGAGCTGTCAAGCTGAAGGCACACGGGTCAGATGTCCACCCAAGAATTTTTATGGTCCCAGTTTGCACATTGTATGACGACCTCAATGGCCCCAAACCTGCAGAAAGACACCCGCTCCTTGTTGCTAGTAGCATTGGCCTAAGCTACTGTAAAGCCAAGAAACTGCTGGAACTAGAGCTCCTGCCAATACAGCCAACGTGGAAAGAGAAAAGAGACTTGATTCTTCTTGTATGAATGAAGGATTTTACCACATCATATCCACCGTTGTTTCAGACAAGCACTGGGCCAGGTGGCTGTCAATATCAAGCTGAGATAACCTGGGTGTTGAAGTTAGAAGATGGGTTTAATGAAAAACATTGACTTAAGTATGCAATGTTGGACTGGGGGCCCGAGTGGGACAGTCCTCCAGGGGCTCCCACACCCCCCGCGTCCCCCAGCCACAAATACAGAGCCCCCAGAACATGCGGCAGTAGCCATATAAATCTTGAGACGGAGCGGATCTGGGCTGGTGGGGCCCACAGGTTTTATCCTGGTGTCCCGCTGTCCCAGTCTGACCCTGTATCTGTTAGGGTAGAACTACACGAGCGTCTTCCAACACGATTCTGGCGGATCCGACGTGGTGCGCCAAAACGCAGGCGTCAAGTCGGATGCGATGGAAAATAAGGTAAGAAATACAAATGTCGGATGCTGTCGCAGCATTCATCCGACACAACGCGACTGTCAGATGCAGACACAGCCGACAGTTGTGTGGTGTCAGATGAACGCTGCAACACCATCTGTATTTCTTACCTTATTTTCCATCACATCCGACTTGACGCCTGCATTTTGGCGCACCACGTTGGATCCGCCAGAATTGCGTTGACGCTCGTGTAGTTCTACCCTAACCCTAAATATCTGTGCTGGCCGTACTGCCACTTTAAAGCCTATTAAGCTCAGAAGGGTTCCCTTGATATAAACGGTGCTAAATACTGAAGGTATTTTCATAAGAATAGTATGTATAAAAGGATATGGCAGGTGGTAGAACCACTCTTATGAAGCTATAAAGAAAGTAATTCTGCATTTAAAAAAGACAAAAAATAAAGTACCTCTTAGAAAACTGCATTAGGCACATGGGGCAGCTCTCCAGCGATCCTGCATTTCCCGATGACGTCTTTGCACTTTCCCTTGGTTCCTGTGACCTAGAAGAGCATGGTCTGATATCTTCCTCCAAGTCCTGCATCACAATGTCATTAGTTTGTATATTTTCCTGATGTCTCTTTTCTGCTCCTTCGGGGGCCTGAGACAAGTGGCTCCTCTCACTTATGGCCAGTTTGGGGGCAGAATGTGTGTGGCCAGTATGTGGCTTGTGCTCTGCACTGTTATTAGGCCTGTGTTTAGCCTGCACTAGTGGCACATTAAAGATGAATCTCTCTTTCACTTGGGCATTTGTTTCCTCAGTCTCAGGTGCAATGACAATATCAGTCGAGAGTTGTGATCCTTTTTGTTCCTCAGCTGAATTTGTTCTCTCGGTGTGTCTCTCCTGCATGGTGTCTCTTTGGTCTGTTATGTGTTGGGGCGAGTCGGTGGGAAATGGAAACCATTCAAATCTTTGCTCCCCAATTTTAAAGATTTCAGGTTCAGCCATGCCGTTTTGTCCCTTATCAGCGACCTGCCCAAAAAGAAACAAAAATAATATGCATTCCAATTAACAAATATCTTTACAAGCCAGTTCCATTTTTTTCAGTCTATCACATATACAATGGAGTAATGACATCCATCTAAGCAGGACCAATTAAACCCTCTGGTGTTTAAAGGAAAACAGCTCATATGTAAAACCCTGCTACATGTAAATAAACCATTTTCATAATAATATACTTTTTAGTAGTATGTGCCATTGGGTAATCATAAATAGAAAATTGCCATTTTAAAAAATAAGGGCCACCTCCTGGGATCGTACGATTCACTGTGCACACAAACATACCAAACAAACATGTAAGGTCACAAGAGCCAATTAACAGACAGAGTTCTGTCTTTTCCTTCCACACTTCTTCCTTTTACAAATACGGCCCCCACACACACGGGCTGATAAAAGCTGCAGACAGACCGTGTGGCCATCCAATGGGTTTAACCGATCGACATCTGGCTGAAAGTCGGGCAGATCTCGATCGGGCAGGTTAAAAAATCCAGTTGGATTGCGGCCTCATCTGTGTGTATATGCCGACCGCCCGTATCGGATGCATTATGATCCGATCGGCCTAGGGCCAACAATCGGATCAGCCTAATATTGCCCATTTCAATATAGGGCATATCTGGGAGAGATCCTCTTGTTTGGCAACATCGACAAACGAGCGGATCTCTACGTCTATGGCCACCTTTAGAGCTGCAGTATTTCTGGTCAGGTGATCTCTAAGGCAGCACACAGACCATCATGAAATGGTGGGTCATGACAAGAGATGTAAAAGGGCAATATTTACTTGAATATATATATATATATATATATATATATATATATATATATATATATATATATATATATATATATATATATATATATATATATACAGGTATGGGACATATTATCCAGAATGCTCGGGACCTGGGGTTTTCCAGATAATGGATCTTTGCGTAACTGAGATCTTCATACCTTAAGTCTACTAGAAAATCATGTAAACATTAAATAAACCCAATAGGCTGGTTTTGCTTCCAGTGAGGATTAATTACATCTTAGTTGGGATCAAGCTACTGTTTTATTACTACAGAGAAAAAGGAAATTATTTTTAAAAAATTTGGATTATTTCATTATAATGGAGTCTAAGGGAGATGGTTATTCTGTAATTCAGAGCTTTCTGGATAATGCGTTTCCGGATAACAGATCCTATACCTGTACCAGTTTAGTAAGATTCTTTAATATGCTACTTAATTTGATATACCGGTAAACTATCTGTTGCTTAAGTGCTCATTTTGGGGGGATAGTTTTCTTCAAGTGTCACTTTCATTCATTTATATATTTTTTTTAACTCAGGCTTTAATTAAAGTTACTCTAAATACCTTGTTACCCCCTTATATATTATCACTCTCACAGAGAAACTTGCGTTAGTGAGAAGTCAATGTCAGAAGAAAGTCCTATTTGCTGTGTTTACAGACAGACAACCCCTGACATATTGCTGCACCAGTACAGACAACAGACCCGGTGTTTATAAATCTTAAAGAAAGAGATACTTGGCTTCTACTTTGTCTCTGCCAATTTCACACCTTATAGGGTTGTGCTTCTGAACGGCTGATGTCTGTCTTCTTTTTATTGGCCCCATGCCCTTGTGGTTAAAGGTTTAGCACACAGTGATCTCTCACGGACTGGGAATGATGGGATGTCTCCCCTGCCCTTTTCCACAGCCCCGTCTGATACTAATAATTAATCCAGCACACGAAGTTTGCTCAAGGGTTATTACCCGTGTTTAATGCCAAGCCAAACAGGTTACAACGTTTCGGGGGCGTACCCCTTCGTCAGGTGACCTGACGAAGGGGTACGCCCCCGAAACGTTGTAACCTGTTTGGCTTGGCATTAAACACGGGTAATAACCCTTGAGCAAACTTCGTGTGCTGGATTAATTATTACGTACCTTTCGTTGGGGGTGCCGTCCTCCTATGATCCATGCACCGTGAACGTTGAAAGAGGGACCAGGTGTGCATCTGCATTTCGTTTGGCTGAAGCCCATCTGATACTAGCCATAGCTACTGGTAGGCCAGGGCACCCAAAGTGGGCTTTAACTACACACCTCGGGGGTTTTGTACTAAAATCTGAAAATTTCTCACTATTTTCTTTAAAAAAAACAAAAAACTCCTGTGCATGTTTTTACAGTATTTAGCAATACATTAATTTCGGATTTGATGCATGAAAACTATTTTTTTTGCATTATCTCCCAAAAACCACACATTATTCAGATCAGGATTTCATCCAATTGTTTAACGGGACATCTGCCATTGACTTCTACATGACCTCGGCAGGTTAGAGATGGAGTACTTTTTTATTCGCACTTTAGCAGCCTCGCACAGTGGAGTAACTAGATATTACTGGGCTTCACAGCAAATTATTTTTTAGGCCCCAAAATGTCTACGGGTTGACCTTTTTACCAATATTTATTGAAATTGTATATGTATTAGGGCCTCATGGGGCCTCTTTACTTGCTGGGCTCCTCTGCTTCCTCTGTAGTTACGCCCCAGGCCTCGGGGTTTAATAAATCACGAAAAATTCGAAATTATGTTTTCCCCTTTAAAATATTGATAAGGAATTATGCTTGTGATTCCAAATGTACCTACATTAATAGGTCCCTGCTCTACCTTTTTAACTGTTTTTATAGAGAATAATTAAATAAATCATAACAGTGGTTCTAGCTGTGGTTTGAAAGGAGGCGTGGCTCCGGAAGGGTTTTTGGCCAGGAAATTGGATGCTTCAGTAAATCTGGTCAGCCCCAAAAGAACAGTAACAGAGCTTTAATGACAGTCATGGCCATCCCATCATGCCACTGCCTATAAAGTATAGGAACACACAAGGGAACATGCTTATTTAATGCTGCATGTAGATCCGGCAGGCGTAAGGATACCCTGTTCTGGTTCCATGGATTTTTGGCCTATCAGCATATACTTTTCTTTTCCAAGAAAAATAGTCCACATGAGCAAATAAGCTTTGTTTTACCCCAAGAAATGATGTTTCCCACCCAGCAGACAGGAGACAATGCTTAGGGAGTAAAAACAAAATGTAACTATAGAAACGGGGAAAATATAACAGTCATTAGACTCCAGCTCCAAAATCTTCCCATTGCAATGTAGCGGTTATGCAGCTGGTGTGCATTTAATATCCTATAAAATTATTATTTAACTACTGTATTTTGGAAGAGCTCTTCCCTAGGATCGACCATACGCAGAAAGGCAGCCTCCTGGCTTTTCTCAAATGTTCCATTAGGACTTCCCAGGCAGAATTCCATCAAAAGGCTGCACCGTCTGACCGTAGAGCGACTACTGAAAAGCTTATTGCAGACACATTAAATCTTACCTGAGACACAGCCATCATTAGTGCTGTCAGAACTCTGCAACGTGCTGTGCTTAATGCCACAATAGGGCAATGGACTGCACAGCATTTCTAGCTCCGAAAATATCACACAAGAGATCTGCAGTTTACTCCGATAATAATGTCACATTCCAGGCCCCCCTTGCATAATATTGCAAGTAACTTATCACATGTGAGTCAAGCCCCCTGTATCCCCAGGCCCTTCCACAGCTGCAGGGTCTGCTTCCTCCGTAGTTATGTAGCTAACATTTAGGGCTGATAGATCTGCAATTTACTAATATACAGGTATAGGATCCCTTATCAGGAAACCCGATATCCGGAAAGCACCGAATTACGGAATGGCTGTCTCCCATAGACTCCATTTTATCCAAATAATCTAAATTTTTAAAAATGATTTCCTTTTTCTCTGTAATAATAAAACAGTAGCTTGTACTTGATCCCAACTAAGATATAATTAATCCTTATCGGAAGCCAAATCAGTTTATTTAATGTTTACATGATTTGCTAGTCGACTTAATGTATGAAGATCCAACTTACGGATCTGTTATCTGGAAAACCCCAGGTCCCGAGCATTCTGCATAACAGGTCCCATAACTGTACTGATTTAGGAAGCATAGCTTAAAGGGACAGTGAAAAGTTCCAGGTTTAAGAAGAGTATGTCACTATGCCTATATTAACGTGTTTAGCACTAACCACCTCCATTTCCTCTGCAGCTGCCTGTTAAATTTTATTATGTGCATTTTCTTTTGTCATTTTGCTCAATTAAGGCGTTAAAAGCCTATCTGGATTGTTGTTCCTTACTGGGCTTTCTGTTATCTTGATGCAATTGATCTTAGGTGGTCCATGGCTCTTGGATGCTCGCTACCTGTTTAGGGTTAAACAGTATTCTTTTATATATTGGTGCACCACTTCAGCACCAGGCAAGCTTATTCATTACCTAGTAACTAACCTTTGCCAGACCGTTTGCTTCAAGCAGAGTGAGTGAAATCAGGCTGGAGGGGGGACCACTTCTGATTTCCTGAAGAAGAGTTTTCTACTCTGAAACATTGTGCACTGCCTTCTAAATAAATATGGCGCCTGCCCTGTCTGCGTGGTCCCAAGTTCCTTCTTCTTAAGAGTGCACATTTCTCCTTCTGCCTGTGAGCCTCAGTATCATGGTGACTGGGTCATGGGCGAGTAGTCTCTTGACCACTTGGCCGTCCAATTGCATTTTTGCTATTTTCATGAGCATTTTTATAGGGTGCACATTAAATGATATTGGATTTGGAATGTATGTACTGTACCTTACTATCAAAGGCTGGCAGGCAAGGCACTCCATCCCAGCCCACATTCTGCAGATCTGTAAAAGCCGCATTCAGAACCTCCTTCCATGTTTGCTCGGTAGCTGTTAAATTGATATCAGAAAGCCAGGAACCACCAGTAATCTTCCTTCTGGATACAGGAAAAGAGCAGAGACATCGAAAAAGAAAAGAGTAAAAATCAGGTACTGGGGCAAGTTCAGCCAAATGCCCCCATATTAACATTGCAGGGATTGTAAGGAAATTCCAAACAAAAGGAATGAAAAATATCAGTATTGTGAAGACTCCGCACTGAAGCAGATTTTTACAAAATATATTTATTTTATTTAAACACACGTGAAAGACACTGGAAATGAATTGTATTGTGATTGAATATATACAATTGTTTCACCTTTTTTTGTCTTTAACGTGTCCTTATTGCCAAAAAATATATTTCCTTTTCTCTATAGTAATAAAACAATACCTTGTACTTGATTCTAACTAACACCCCTTATCTGGAAACCAACAGGTCCTGAGCATTCAGGGATAACAGATCCCATACCTGTATGAGGAATAGTAAAGGTAAACCAACCCTTTAGGGGGAAGACACACAGAGCTACAAAATAGACAATAGCGTTTTATAAAAAGAAATTCTCTGTATTGTCTTTGGAAGGGAATTTTTTGGCATTTTGTAGTCACAACAAGTAGCTAGTAGCTCCGTGTGTCTTCACCCTTAGGGTAAGGTCACACCTGGAGATTCAGGAAGATTTAGTCGCCCGTCGACTAAGCGCCTCTTCTTTGGGGCGACTAATCTCCCTGAACTGCTTCCCCCTGTCTTCCGCCTGCTATAATGTATAAACCCCTGCGGCATGGCACTCGCGGCGCTTCGTTTTCCGAAGTCGCCCGAAAACTGTCGTTTTTTCATTGTAGCAGGTGGAAGACAGGGGGAAGCAGTTTGGGGAGATTAGTCGCCCCAAAGAAGAGGCACTTAGTCGCAGAGCGCCTAAATCTCCCTGAATCTCCAGGTGTGACATTGCCCTTAAACCTGTGGTAGTCAGCTAGAGAGAACAGCATTCCTGGTGGACAATTAACAATATTAACAATGTAATATATAGGGATGCACCGAATCCACTATTTTGGATACGGCTGAACCCCCAAATCCTTTGAGAAAGATTGGCCGTTTACCGGACTGAATCCTAATTTGCATATAAGGGGAAAACAGTTTTTACTTCCTTGTTTTATGACAAAAAGTCACACAATTTCCCTCCCAGCCCCTAATTTGAATATGCAAATTAGGAATCGGATTCGGTTCAGCCGGGGCAAAAGGATTTGGTGCATCCCATACAATATACATACGCATTTGAAAGATTCCCGCTGGCTCTTGCAACTTCAGTTACAACTCCCTGCAGCCCCTAAACAGAAAATAACATACCCCTTATGTATACACGTGCCTTCTTCACACAACAAATCCAATATATTTGGGTGTGTGCATTAGTGATTAAAGAAAATATACTATTAATTAAAATTCAAATCCCATCCCCCCCATTGGTACCCAAACCCATACAAATGTGGATTACTGTATAGAAACTGATATCAATAAATGATCAAGTGCAAAATGCTGCAGCCTCTAAAAACAACAGACCCCTTGAATTCTGTCCATAAATAATTCCAATCCCCACTAACAGCCCCACAGATGAAGTTATACCAAATATGAAGAAGAGCATCTACCAAGTGCTCCAGTGAGCAAGTCACGTGTGAGTAAGACATCTCACAACTGGTCCAATGGAACACAGCTCCCTCTTGCAGAACAGAAGCACCCGGGCATATTTATATAGGTCAATTAGTGTTTCTGTGTAGGAATGCAATGTTTATGAAATGCAATGGGGGGGGGGGAGAGATTCAAGAATATACTGCAAAGCACATTAGTACAGAGCATGGCAGGAAATAATCAGGATCCCTCGGCCGCTATACACACAACAAGCATGTCTTGGGGTTTCCTAGGAAAAGCTGTGTTTCTTTTTATTTCAAATACACAGTCAGTTGACAGCTGTCTTCAGACATCATTTGACCTCCTTCACACACCACTGATCTGGGTCAGCTTTCCTGCTTTCCTGCATGCATTCTGCCCTTCCTGGAACTGACACAGCTTTTCATATCAAGCCATGCACTTCCTCACCTTTCATTCTCTTTTAGCCTCTTAAAGGGGCACCCACATCTGTGTCGGTCACAGCAAATGAACATAAAATAATGTAAAAAACCATACACAATTTTTTTTTTAAAAAAAATTTAATTTTACCATCATTTTTGTTTTATATTTTATATAAAATAAATAAATCTGATAAATATAGTTTGATCGTTTCTTGGAAGTGAAATCTATGGAGATCAGGATTTGCTATACAGAGTTTTCTTATTTGGCAGTAAGCCACACAGACATCTAATGGCATATCTGAGTTAATAACGGATGTCGTTATTCAAAATTGACCTACGTAAAATAACTGGTGCAGGTTGTGCGTGTTAGGACTGGGTGCAGGTTAAGGTTTTGCGGGTAAGGGTTAGTTGCAGGTTAAGGCTATGCGGGTTAGGGTCGTTGTACGTTAAGCTTTTGCAGATTGGGTTTGGGTGCAGGTTAAGGTTTTGCAGGATAGGACCAGTTGCAAGTTAAGGTTTTGCGGGTTAGGGTCAGGTCAAGGTTTTGTGGGTTAGGGTCAAGTGCAGGTCAGGGTATTGTGGGTTAGGGTCAGGTGCAGGTCAAGGTTTTGTGGGTTAGGGTCATGTGCAGGTCAGTGTTGTGTGGGTTAGGGGCATGTGCAGGTCAGTGTATTTGTGGGTAAGGGTCAGGTTCAGGTCAAGGTTTTGTGGGTTAGGATTAGTTGCAGGATAAGGTTTTGTGGGTTAGGGTCAGTTGAATGTTAAGGTTTTGTGGGTTAGGGTCAGTTGAATGTTAAGGTTTTGTGGGTTAGGGTCAGGTGCAGGTCAGTGTTGTGTGGGTTAGGGACATGCGCAGGTCAGAGTATTGTGGGTAAGGGTCAGGTCAAAGTTTTATGGTTTAGGGTCAGTTGTAGGTCAAGTTTTGTGGGTTAGGGTCAGTTGCAGGTTAAGGTTTTGTGGGTTAGGGTCAGATCAAGGTTTAGTGGGTTAGGGTCAGTTGCAGGTTAGGGTTTCGTGGGTTAGGGTCAGGTCAAGGTTTTGCTGGTTAGAGTTAGGTTCAGGTTAAGGCTATGTGGGTTAAGGTCGGTGTAGGTTAAGGTTTTGCGGTTTAGGGTCAGATGGAGGTTAAGGTTTTGCAGGTTTTGTCTTCTACACAAATACACTAAAAGGGGTGGTTCACCTTTAAGTTAACTTTTAGTATGTTACATGAATGGCTAATTCTAAGCCACTTTACAATTGGTCTTCATTGTTTATTTATTTTTTTATAGTTTTTCAATTATTTGCCTTTTTTTGTCTGACACTTCCCAGCTTTCAAAAGGGGGTCATTTGGACCCTAGCAACCACATTGCTGAAACCGCAAACTGGAGAGCTGCTGAAAAAAAATCGAAATAACTCAAAAAGAAGAAATAAGAATATCACTCTGTACATCATACTAAAAATTAACTCAAAGGTGAACAACCCCTTTAATCCCAGAAGTAGCAAGTGTAAGGGTATATGTAGCCTGCTATCTTGCGAAGAAATGCCTTTTGCTTTTGTCATGCCTGTTCCTGTAGGAATTATAACTACCTGCTCAACTTTTCTGTTTCCATCTGTACATGGGGCCCATTTGAATATTCTCTGTTCTGTGCAGAAAAAGCTCATATCAGATGATCTTTTGGCCGATCTGTGTGGTTATTCCATAAGAAATATACAGTATCAGTAACAAATCAATGGCAATCCCAGGTGCTCTTATGACCACACTTTCTCCTAAGAAAATCACTGCACTGGAAACAGCTCATGTGCTGCGGAGTCCAACGCCTGCCAGTGTTTCATTAGGACATGTCAGTGAATAGATCATATTAATAAAGTACTTCATGGCCTCTACTAACCCCTGGCCCTCTATTATTATCCCTCAAAAATGACTCTACACAAAGTAACTGCAACAACACGAGTTGTTAAATCATTACACAAATAACTTGGGAGTCTCCAAGAGTCAATAAATCAGCAATTCCAACAGAGACACCACAAATAAACATGAGATTAGTCAATGCATATTCCTTGGCCCATAATGTAATCACTCATTTTTTGCAAGCGGATATATATATATATATATATATATATATATATATTTTATTTTTTTTTATTTATTTTATATATATATATACCTTCAATTTCTTTGAAAATGGAATGTGCATTGATCAGCCCCCCCATGACTCCACCAAACAGTCTTTGCCAGATCAATCTCAGATCCATTGTTTTGCAATATTAAAGGGAAAGTTCATCTTTAAGTTAACTTTTAGTATGTTATAGAATAGCTAATGGAGGGGGGTTCACTGACCCTTTCTAAAAAACAAATGTTTTGTAAAGCTACAAATAATAGAAAAATGAGTAGTAAAAAGTAGCAATAACAATTAAGGCCCACTCCTATTCCTATTCCAGTCTCTTAATTAAATCAATGCATGGTTGCTAAGGTAATTTGGACCCTAGTAACTAGGGATGCACCGAATCGACGATTTGGTTTGGGATTCGGCCTTCTTCAGCAGGATTCGGATTCGGCTGAATCTTTCTGCCCGGTCGAACCGAATCCAAATTATGGGACGGGGAGGGAAATCTTGTGACTTTTTGTCACAAAATAAGGAAGTAAAAATATTTTCCCCTTCCCATCCCTAATTTGCATATGCAAATTAGGGTTTGGATTCGGCTTGGTATTCAAAATAGTGGATTCGGTGCATCCCTACTAGTAACCAGATGAAATTGCAAACTGGAGAACTGCTGAAAAAAAAAGCTAAATAACTCAAAAACTACAAATAATAAAAAAATGAAAACAAACTGCAAATTGTTTCAGAACATTACTCGCTACATCATATTGAAATTTAATTTAAAGGTGAACAACCTCTTTAACAATATATTCCTTAGAGAAAAAGCTTGTACACTAATTTTTTCCAGAAAGATACTTGGAAGTCAAGTCATTATCCTGGAAATGGCATATAAGGGATCATTTATGCCGCAAGTGCAGTAAGCAAAGTGCAATTTCAAGCATGGTTTCCCATAATTCAGTGTGGCAGAATTCAAGCACTGTTATGGTAAAAAGGGGGAGTTGCGACTGAAGTGGAGGAATCAAAAGCTAAGGAATTGTGCTCAAGATTTTCAGTAAATCGGATGCAATCGTGCTGTTTTCCAAGTTTGGTTGGGGTTATTTCCAGCGTATGGAGCAAGAGTGACACATGCACCTGATTCTTTAGCTGCAATCAGGCAGGTTTCTATCATAAACATTCCCCAATGTTAAAAGACCCTTTAGATTCTTACAATAATCATCTGGGCCTTTTTTTCTCCCAATCTGTAGGACCAAGCGACTGTATTGAATTGTATAGCTCTGCATTCGATCTTAGCTTGTTGCATGAAAGTTGCTTGTGTGCTGCAGGCCTCATTAGTTTGAAATGGTGAGAAAAATTAGTGCTTTGTGCACTCGTTCTGTAGAACGGCTTGCTCTATATGACATGTCCCACTGAGGGAAATTATTAACAATTATTATCATAACAAAGATCTGTAAGAAACTAGTCTGAATGGTGGCAGACAGCCTGTAAGGTATCTATGTCTAACCAAAGATAAAATGCGCAGCCCATCAGGTGAATGAGATAAACCATATTTTTAATTATAATCTTGTTTCATGGTCATTTTTACCGATATGAATTTCAGTTACTGCCTTGGCTGAAGTAAACAGCCTTTTTTTTTCACAGATTAACTTAATACCTTGAAACCAGTAGAAAATATTTGGTACATTTTTTCCTGGGCTGTTGTCACTTTCTCTATATTATATGACTGCATGAAAGCATAATACATTCAGGCGGGTATGACCTGCAGAGCTGCCATTTAACTATATATTTACCAATGATGCTAATTTGTTGTGAATTTCACATGAGAAATCATGCCAGTCTACCCTTGTGTAGGATATACTTGCGCTACTAACCATATTAGCCAAAGCAAGTTATTTGTGGGTTTGGACATTACGCAAAGAGTAATATTACCAGAAAAAAATTACAGGTACACTGCTATAAAATCCAGCTAGAAGGACTGTTATGTTTCATTGGGTTTTTTCAAACAAAACTGTCAGTTTTTTGCATTTTTGCATGACTACCAGGCAGCCCTGTACTTACTGCCTGGTAGTCATCTGCGGGCACATTCTTTGCAGGTTACAGGCAGGATAAACCCTGCCCTCAGTCCACCTCATCAGCTCATAGCCCAATTAATGACCCCCACACTAGTGGCCTGCTACCCCAGTCTGGATTATACCTATAAATGGCCAAACAACCGCCGACCCTGTATTAAAGTTATCACCCTGAGCCAAACGGACCGATATTGTATGAGGGGCCATGAGCCAAGACTCATACAAATTAACAAAACTATTGTTTTCTCACTAACAAATTCAGCAGAGAAAGAATCTTATGCCCCACTGTTGATGTGGCTTTCACCCTTCTGGACCAACACATATCTATACTAACTATACACACCTCAAAAGCTCCGTTTTTCCCTGCATTTTTATGAAAAGTAAAATGTGACCATTAAAGTTTAGTTACATTGTCACTGCAGGCAAAAAGAAGGTTAAAACCACAGCTATAGGACACATTGTTTCCATTTCAAACACAGTTTGATGTTGCTGTCAGACACGCTTCATTCATAAGAAGCAAAAGAAAATCTTCTCCATGTTTCTTAGATACTTTGCTTTCCCTGCTGCAGATGCTATATTTGCGTGTGCTATCTGCAATACAGTTTTTTTTTTTTAAAGAAACATCATGTATTGAATGTAAAACAAACCAGACTGTATGACAAGCAATGTCTAAGAATAAAGGGCAAGACGTATTCTATAAATAACATGACTCAGAAGGGAATGCTACTCACACAGATGATGCTGCAGGAGGGTGACGGCTGATCTCTGATGCCTGTGGCTCCTGTGCTGCACTGCCCTTCCTCCTCTTCAGCTTCAGTTTAGCAGCCCTGTCCTCAGACATCACACCCAGCCTACAAAGAGAAAAACATGACCTAAAATAACAAAAATACTGCATTGGGCAATGCACACCTCATAAATCTAAATTATGAATGGCTGCACTTCTGTAGGCAGCACACAGCACAGGTCACATGGTACATCACAATGTCCAAACTACAGCCTGCAACTCCCAGCACCCCACTCCCCCCATTGTATTCACTGCATTCATTTACAACTGAGAACTTTAAACCATGGTGCACTAACAAAGCATGTTTCCAACTAAAAGTTTTAGGGCCAACATGCTGGGACTTCTATCTCAGCCAAAAGTCATTTCAAAAGTAGCCCAAAATTGCCCAATATGCCCTCTCAAGCATCATTGACCATGTACAGTGGCCATGCACAGGCCCGGATTTGTGGGGAGGCCACAAAGACCTGGGCCTAGGGCAGCAAAATATTAGGGGCAGCATGCCACCCAACCACTTTCCCGGGAGCACAACTGTCCAGAGCTCTGGTCCAGACACCCATGTATGCTTTTGGGGGGGGGGTATGCCGGCGGGTTCTAGGACCGTGCCGCCTCGGGGCGAAATCCGGTGCTGCCAATGCACCAGTTTAACCCGCCACTAAAACATTCTACATCCACCGGATTTTTTGTAACACACGGAGCATCAGGAACTGGCTATAAAATATCACTTTTAATAGTCCATTTTAAAAACGTTCCAGCATTATTGATACAGCAAGGAAAACTACGCTTTACGCATTTTGTGGCATCTCGCCACTTTCTCAGAAGCGATCGCCAGTTCCTGATACTCCGTGTGTAACAAAATTTCACGCTAATTGATTTCCTGTGGGGGACAGGCTACACGTGCAGCACGGATAGGAGTGTTTGATTTGGAGGTATGATGCTCCCGATTGTTCTACGTTACATCTACTGGATGACTGATGTGCCCAGTGTATACTGTAGTTTTACTTCAACATTCGCTACCAGCCCCCCAAATTACAATGAAACTACATGATCCTGCATTCACCTGGCCATTGTATTACCAAATATTGGGCCAAAAAACAAAGGTTTCATAAAAAAATCCAGGTATCCAAGTAACTGCATTAACCCCAGACATGTCAGTAAGATCATAGCATACCTCTCAACATTTGAAAAACTTCAAGATGGACATAGCTGTATAACTGCTGCACATAGCACAGAGGCAACATTTTAGGACTAGCCCACCCTCAAAATATCATGCCCAATTAACAAAAACACACCCCTGGACACACTGTTCCCCCAAGCAGCTTGTGACAGGCGTAGTTGTAGCCCCAACCAACTGTGCTCCCCATGCTCTCGGTCTTCAGACTGGTGCACTATGTCACAAATTGTTTCAGATTATTACAATAATGCCAGGTATTATATGTATATGGGTGTGTTCAAGTTGCACTACAACCCCAAGGGGCACATTTACTATTAATTAACCCTCGATTTTCGACCGTTGAAGTAAAAGCCTTCGACTTCGAATATCGAAGTCGAAGGACTTACCGCATTTCCTTCGTTGGAACGATCGAAGGAAAAATCGTTCGATCGACCGATTAAATCCTTTGAATCGAAGGATTTTAATCCATCGATCGAACGATTTTCCTTCGATCAAAAAAAGCTAGGAAAGCCTATGGGGACCTTCCCTATAGGCTAACATTGGTGCTCGGTAGGCTCTAGGTGGCGAAGTAGGTGGTCCAAGTTTTTTTTTAAAGAGACAGTACTTCGACTATCGAATGGTCGAATAGTCGAACGATTTTTAGTTCGAATCGGTCGATTCGAAGTCGTAGTTGAAGATCGAAGTAGCCAAAAAAATACTTCGAAATTCAAAGTATTTTTTATTCCAATCCTTCACTCGAGCTAAATGTGCTCCTTAGAGTTATATATTAAAGGGAGCTCCACGTGGGGGAAAACAATAGAATTTAAATAAAAATTAAAAAAGCCCCCTATCAAAACTATTTTTAGCTGACAGGAGCCCTTTAAAGATCAGCTACAAAAACACATGCCAGCACCAAGATCACATTAAAAGGTACTAGTACACTTCTATTGCAGCTCGAAGCAGGTAGCATTGCTCACATTCCGGAACTGAGAGGAGCTGAACAGGAAATTCTTTCTGCACCGCCCTGTTGCATGCTGGGTATTGTAGTTTTATATCAATACTAGGAGTAGGCTAAAGGATAGCGGGGAAAACTACATCGCCCAGCATTCACTGGGAACTGGATTCACAGAGTCCGGCCAGGAGCTTTTAGAGAAATACATTTACCAAAGGCGGATTTTTTTCCCAATAATGATACCCCACCAGAAAAATCTCTGGAAATGATAAAAACGTTCTTCCTTACTGCTTGGTGCTGCTGCTACTTGAGCAAGGCGAGCCGGAGCTTCAGACAGCCCTGTGGGCACAAGTAACTCTGTCAAATGTTTCTCGAGTCGAGGACTTCTGGTGGGAACGACGGCTCTGATTGGTGGAAGATTGAACTCTGAACCCAATCCATTTTAGCCAATCAGAGCGCTGTTCGCGGCAACTTCTAGTCAGAGGTGCTTAAGAAAGATGTGAGTTGGTGAGAGGAGCGTACAGCCTCTCGTTGTGCCTGTGGGAAACCTGCCCTCGTTCTGCTGACAGTGGGGTCAATGTCGAGTCTCCCTCCTGTCCTGGCTGGTTTTAAAGGGGAAAACTTTCTCTTCTGAATATAATAGAGCAACAGAATCAGGTTTTTACATAGGTAAAGTAGTGTGGACTCCCTGACCTGGTTCCCCTCCATCCAGAACCACCTTCTGTCCATTTTGAAAATAAATAATTTACACAGGCAAATTCGGGGAGGTTAGTCGTCAGGCGACAAGTCACCTCTTCTTCGAGGCGACTAATCTCCCTGAACCAGGTCCGGACTGAGAATTAAAATAGGCCCTGGCATTTCAGGTACACAGAGGCCCAAACAGCCTCCACCAGCCCACTAAATACTGACTTTCTATAGCATCTTATAGCAGCCCCTCTGACATTTGCCAGAACCCACAGATTGCCAGTCCGGGCCTGCCCTGAACTGCCTACCCGTCGGCTAAAATGTAAATTGCCGGTGGGATGGCAATGTTCCCACCTTTCACTTAAAGGGCATGTAAAGTCTAAAATAGAATAAGGCTAGAAATGCTGTATTTTGTATACTAAATATAAACATGAACTTACTGCACCACAAGCCTAATCAAACAAATAATTTATGCTTTCAAAGTTGGCCACAGGGGGTCACCATCTTGTAACTTTGTTAAACATTTTTGCAAGATTAAAGGTGGCCATACACGGGCCGATAAAAGCTGCCGACAGACCGAGTTGGCAGCTTATTGGCCCGTGTATGGGGGCCCCCGACGGGCTTCCCCGATCGAGATCTGGCCGAAAGTCGGCCAGATCTCGATCGGATGGGGTTAAAAATCCCGTCGGATCGCGGCCGCATCCGCCCGTTTGCGAACGTGAAGGATCCGATCGTTGGGCCCTAGGGCCCACGATCGGATCAGCCCGATATTGCCCACCTCAAGGTGGTCATATCGGAGGGAGATCCGCTCGTTTGGCGACATCGCCAAACGAGCGGATCTATCCGTGTATGGCCACCTTAAGACTGTGCACATGCTCAGTGTGGTCTGGGCTGCTTAGGGATCGTCATAAACAAAGCTGCTTGAGTTCTGCATGGCTGGGAAGTAAGACGGGGGCTCCCCCTCCCCCTGCTGTTCATAAGTATGATTGTTTCCTTGCTCAGCAGTTAGGGACCATCTGACAATTCCTATCCACAGCAGTAAATGAAGGGAGAATTTCACTGCATACAGTCAGGTTTCTTATAAAAACGGTACACATTTTTTAATTAAAATATATTGGAGATATGTTTCTTTTTCATTAAAGAAAGTGAAAATGCCTTTACATGCCCTTTAACAGCCAAGGAAGTGGGGCAAATCAAAATGTACCTCTAAGGTCTGGGAACTACCTTTATTTTGTGCTGTGTTCCTATGCAGGTTATTTCCTGTAATGCTTTGTGGTGTGCCCCGTTGTGATGGATGAGTTTTAATGTGGGTCTCCTCAGTGACTTGTAATATCTTTAAATTATAATTATAACAGGGTTACATTATTCACTATATAGTTTTTTTATTGCAAGTTCTTTTGGGCAGGACCCTCTTCACCTTCGGAATCTCTTACTAGTTGCTAAGTATCGAATTCCTTATGTTCATTGAATAAACCCATTTATTGTACAGCACTGCAGAACATGTTGGCGCTCTAAAAATACATGTGAATAATAATAATATATCTTTCATGTTGGTCCATTGTAAAATTTCCATACTAAGTGCAGTGTTTTCACATGTGGATGTCTTTCCCCTGGAAATTATATATATTTTTTTGACCCCATGTGACTGGAGCTGTTTATCCATGTTCTATGTATCATCCACCTACTATTTATTTCTGCGGTTTTCCTGAAATTTGCCTATGCAGATGAAATAAACTTTGTTTTGACATGGAAAATTGGTACCATGGCACAGCATTTCACAGTATTCCTTTGGAGAAGGGTTTCTGGATAACGGCTATGAAATGTTTGAATTTATGAAAACTGGGTACATCTATTAAGGGAAAGTTTTCTGAAGTGCGTGAAAATTAAAACAAAGGTTTAAAGACAAAAATATTTAGGGATAGACAGTGGTCAATATCATCAAAAAAAACATTTTTTTTTGTTTGCTTTTAGACCGACATTGACAAAGACACATATTTTCCTGTGCTGTGTAAAGTGCGGAGTAGAGAAGTATAACCTTTTAAGCTGTTTGCAAACATTTCCAGATGTGCAATGAAAATCTAACCAAACAATGTAATGAGATTGTCTAGACACAGGAGACAAAACAAAATATTTTTACGCAGTGGTTTTTTTGGATCCCTTTATTTTCAACAATTACGGTTTGACCGTCGCAGTGAAAAGTAAATGACTGTCATTATAGTTTATAAAGTAGCAATATTATATTCTCCAGCACAAATGTACAAAAAAGGAGAATACACTCGCCTCTGTGACTTTTCGACTTTGAAATGCACCAGTTTCATGTTGAGCCTTGCATTTAAAATCTTCTAGTAAGAAGATTTCTTCCATCATTTAACAGCTTTTATAGAAATAATGTTATTTGTTGCTATGAGACGCCATACAGGATCCTCAAACTTTGACGGATAATGTGTCTTATTGTTTTAAGGCTGCTTTATTGTCAAAGAAAAGTGCTCTTTACTGCAGGTTGCATCTCTGTTTCTTACATGGGAGGTGCAGTAAGTAGTCCATGGCCTGATGGGTGTATTTTGGGGTGATAATTAAAAATCATAGGGAACTCATGGCACTACCTTTGCAATCTTTCAGCTATTCGGTACCATAAGTACCTTTAATTGCTTTAACATTTCCCACATTACACAGAATAGCCATTTAGCATTGAAATATTATATTGCCATTTCTTAATTTTAAAACAAGATGCAAGAAAATAAAAGCAGAGGTGAACTGATCAGGCTTCAACTTTCTGGGACACACGAACACTCCCAATATGCTCACCTCCACTTGCCAGATGTATTAAAATACTGTTTGGTCAGGATTTCTAGGATGCCTATATCATGAGAAAAAAAGAGTACAGGGCTTTACAGTGGATTCCAGCGGTTTAGATATTTTATTTAAAGACTTTTATGATGACCCAGGCTGCCCAACAGTTCAGATGACCTCACTGGGTGACATCATGATTAAAATCTGGCCCCTGAACAGGTAGTGTGGTGCATATGATACAGTATGGTCACATTTGGACAGTACTGCTCTATATATAACAGAGCCCTTGCTCATACACTTTCATCAGTATTAACAACATGCCAAGCGCACTACTACCTGAGAAATAATGTATATATCACTGTTGTGAATCTGCTGCCCAATTGAAGGCATTTTCCTGGTAAACACAGAGGAGATGCACAATGAACTAACAGCTGTTTGAACCTGGTGTTCCTTTTGACTATGTAAGTTCACTATTTTGCCAATATTATGTGGACGTCTCATTGGGATTGGCTGTTCGAGTCACAGCTATGCTTGCTGACACAGGTGCCACTATATGACACATTTTTGAGAAAACTGATCTTCCTACTTTGCAGCAAAAGTTTGTGTAACACTCCTAATGGCCAAAGAGGGTTATGGAAGTGTCCTGCATACAAATAGTGCCAGAACGATGCATGAAATGCGTCAGGTGATTGCACATGTCATCGCACAGGAAGTATGTTTCATGATGATACCTGTCCGTTGTTTTAAAGATAGCCTGAAATAAAGCTTTTTGAATTTTACTTTTTGTATGTGGGATACTTCCTTAACCCTCTTTGGCTTTTTGGATTTCGTATTGACTGGATTAGAGACCAGTTTGTGGAGGTGCCTGCTGAAACAACAGTATGCCTAGTTTAGGGGAGGATGCGGGATACGGATATGTAAGTTCCTTTAGAATATGTCCCTTAACACTCCTAATGACCCATGCGAGGTCTGTACAGAATGGGTTTGCTGAGATGAAAGTGAAAGAACATGACTGGCCTGTACAGAGCCCTGACCTCAACCCAAATGAACACCTAAGGGCTCTTACAGACGAGTGTTTTTACCTGCGCTCCCCTGCGTCCCATTTTTCTGCGTTCAGCCACAGGGGAGCGCAGGAATAGACGCATTACATTTTTTCCAATGGGGCTGTACTCACACAGGCGCCGAACGCAGAAAAAATGCAGCATGTTGCGTCTCAACCTGCGTTTGGTGCCTACACCTGGGGCTGAACGCAGAAAAACGGAACGCAGGGGAGCGCAGGTAAAAACGCTCGTCTGTAAGAGCCCTAAGAGATGAACTGGGAAGTAGACTATGATCCAGTCCTGATCACCAACACCAATGTCTAACCTCATGTGGCTAAATTTAAGCAAATCCCACCAACAATGTTTCAACATCAAGGGGAAAGCCTTACTGGAAGAGTAATTGCGGTTATAGTAGCAAAGGGAGCATCAACCTTATGTAAAAACACTGGGTTTGATAGGCAGGTTTCTAGAAATGTTTAGCCATGTATAGTGTAAAGTTTATATACTGTACATAATATGATCTCTTCAAAATTGAAATGGGACCTTTGCCATTGACTTCTACAGGACCCCGACCGCTTGGAGATTTAAGTATTTTTGGATTGTGACTTTTTCCATATTCAGGGTATAAAAAATCTCGAAAAATTCAAGGTTTTTTTTTTTCCACTAAAAATTCAGATTTTATAGTAAAACAAAACTTGAAGTTTTTTGGCATTAAGACTTAAACAAATAACCCCCTTAGAGTCTGAACGATTACTTCTTAAGTAGTGTGTTAATTCGTTTTTGTTTTTTTTTTGCAAGGAAATGGTTTGAAAAGGTGACTAACCTTTTAAAGACATCATTGTCTTTTTAAAGGGAAGTAAATATTAGCAAACACTTTGTATAGTTCTAAAGCTAGCCACACAAAATTGGTTGGTTACTTTGCTTGTCTTTTCTCTGAATTGCTGACAATTGCTCCAAGTGCCGGGTTCCTAGTCCCTAGCAGGCAGTTGCTCCAAATAGAAAATCCAATAAAGGAATTGCACCATGCATTTTTTTTTGCTTTGCTTTCAGGCCTACCAAGCATCTGGGTGTAATGTCCCCTATTGCTCTCGATAACATCCCAAGAGTTCCTACTCTGAATAAAAGCCATTATATGCATGGAAATATATAAATCTATGCATGCCAACAAACATTCTGACAGTCTTAATGGAGTATTTAGTCTTTGCTAATATTTTTTGAATAAAAAATATTCATTCATATTTATTATATTAATATTCCCCTAGTAATTAAACAAACTTCTACATCTGTAAGTGCTCAAATGGTACTTTATAGTATATGAAATCTTACTTTGTTAGTCAATCAAAGACCTTTCAAGAAGAAGAAGAAGAGAAGCCGTAGCAGGGCACAGGGTATAAGATCCAAGTATTTATTTCCCACTGCACAGCAGTTTGCAATTGAGCATTACAGCATTGTTGGTGAAGGGCAGATGGTGCCAGTCTAATCTCATTAACTGTATGAGACGGCTGGATCAGGACAGTGCTATTAATGTGTTATGGTTTTGCTTGATGTCCTGACTAATTAATTCATAAAACAGTCCATTTGGGAAGTCTTTTTACATAAGCCGAAAAAAATTGGAGCATGTGTTACAGCTTCAACTGAAATTTTGAAAGCAGTTTTTTAAAGTTGAAGATTTCATTTAATATTCCATGCCTCATAGGTATGTGCATTTGCTGGGGTTGGGCACCAGTTTTAATCACATTTACCGTATATCTTATATTCACGATAGCATATCATGAATATCAGCACTGGAGATTACACTACATGCTAAAGGGGGCCTGTCACTCTAACAAATGATTCCAAATAATTTTCTATGATGTTAGTTGAGCAAAATAAACTTTGCTTACTCTATATATATTTTTAAAGGGCATGTAAAGTCAAAAAAATAAAATCCAATTTTTACTTTCTTTAATAAAAATGAAATCTATCTCCAATACACTTTAATTAAAAAATGTGTACAGTTTTTATAAAAAACCTGATTGTATGCAGTGAAATTTTCCCTTCATTTACTACTGTGGATAGGAATTGTCCGACGGCCCCTAACTGCTCTGCAGGGAAACAATCATACATATGAACAGCAGCCCCGCCTTACTTGCCAGCCGTGCAGAACTCAAGCAGCTTTGTTTGCAGAGCAGTCGGCGACTGTGTAGAGATTTGTATTGGATTTTATTTTTGCCTTTACATCTACTTTACTGTTTCCAACTCCAGCTGCAGGGACAAAGATCATGGAGCCAGATTTAAACAGATAAACTGGGATTCTATTTGGAGGATTTTTTTGCTGCAGCCACTGGTTCTGGAGAGTTGGAGAAAGTTTGTATTAAACAATACAAGAACTATAAATTCACATTAGATTACATGACAACACAGGACACAGTTCAGTCTGCTGTATTCTATTCTGATTATTAATCAGTCTTGCTCTATCGGGTTCTGGTAGATATTATTTAACTTGTGCTGTTTTGATAATCTATGATGATCCCTAAGCAACCCAGACCACACTGAGCATGTGCACAGTCTTGGTCTTGCAAAGATGTATAACAAAGTTACAAGATGGTGAACCCCTGTGGCCAACTTTGACAACATAAATTATTTGTTTGATTAGGCTTGTGGTGCAGTCAGTTCATGTTTATGTTTAGTATACAAAATACAGCATTTCTAGCCTTATTCTATTTTAGACTTTACTTCCCCTTTAAAACTTTGTTTCCTTCAGTCTTGGAAATCACAATCACAGCAAGCAGGAGGGCACCATTTTGTGGACACTGTTATTAAGGCAATTGTTTATTACCCCAAAATCTTGCATATGCACCAGAATGGGGGACCTAATGCCCATGCACAGTGCCCTACACAATTATAGAGTGTGAAGAGAGAGGGGGAATGTGAGGAGAGCAGTGACATCTAGGAAGTGCTGAATGGAAACTACAAGTAATTTGCCTCAGGCATAGAGAGTGGGAAAGGCAATTTATGATTGACAGCTCAGATATTTAAAACCTTCATAACAGGTAAAGGTGTTTTAATTAAAAAAAAAATGTTGGTTTCATGTTTAATTTGCAAATGTCTTTCCTTATGCTGCTTTTTATTTGTGAGTGACAGCCTCAGGTTAAAGCGATCTGAAACATCTGTACACATTTTTGTTAATACTGTGAATGTCTTTTATGCAATTTTAGATTTTTGTTGAAAAAAATCCTACATTGTAAACAGTTTCCCCAAAGGAATTTACAATCTAAGGTTCCTTTCACATTTACACACGCTCAATTAACAATTAAGTCAGAATCCAGTTAATAATAGTTATAATAGTAACGATAAGAATGAAAACACTTTATTATTAATTATTTATCGTTACAAGAAATTGAAGCTATTGTGTATCAGAACAAATGCTGATATAACACATCAGAACCAATAATATTAATGTATAATTACTAGTCAGTATGCCTTTAACAGAGCCAACTACAAAGCTCCAAGATTCAATATTGGATTTTGTGGTTTTAAAAGCTTTTTTTTTTTTATGATACTCTACTTTGCTAAGTGGATCTCTGAAAGTGTTTAAAATCAGGAATACAAGCTTGGATATGAGCCATCTAGTGGTTACAATTTGTACTGAACGTTTAAAGTATCTGTATCAAACTTATTCAACAACACTATAAAAGCCACAAAAGACTGAAATTAGTTTGAACTTATAAACAGGAAATGTTCTCTACTATAATAACCCGAAAACTGGAAGCAATAATTCAAAGCATTGTCATAAACAATAACATGGAGCCTCTGTCCCACAACAACCCTTGTGAGAAGCTACAATGATGCTGCAAATAACAGTGATGTCATGGAACATTTCATTGTTTTTATACCCATCAGCTAAATTTACTGAATCATTGCACAAAATTTTGTTTTACCATTACAGCTTCCCATGGAAAAATTTCCTTTACATAGCAGAGACATGGATGAGAAGTCGGACGTAGCTCAAAATCACAGAGGTTACTATGGGTCAGATAGAAAAGAGCGAATGAAAATCGACGATGGAGCCGGTAAACAGAAGCAAATACTGTAATGCAAAACAAAGGAACATAAACTAAGAACTAAGGCTATGGAACCCCCCGGACCTTAAGAAATGAGACCTGTCATGAGCATGGTGCAGGTAAGGTTTTTTTTTTTTAAAAGCAAGGTATAGAGAGGTCTCTTAAAATATTCTGCACCTGCTAGAAAAGGCAGAGCAGCCAAGTCCAATTAGGAGAGTCTGGAACAAGGGTTGTGGTGGTAGGTCTTCTGTATAGGAAAGCCAATAGAATGCAGCCTACCCCTGTAACACAGAGCTAAGGCCAGGGACCTCAGAGCACACGCCCTTTGGTTGTAGGCCAGCAATACCAGGCTGGACATTACATGTAGTTAAAGAAGACATTTGCCTGAGCACTGGAGCCAAGCACATACTGGTCACCACCTTTCACTGAAGAGGTTTTACCCAATAACTCACTGAAAAAATGGCTTTAAGATCATATTATACCCTGGATACAAAGATAGCTGCCTGTACTGACTTTATTCAAGGTTAATGCTGAATGAGCTTGACATTAAAAATAGTGAAAAATAAATAGCCAATGGTCATAAATATACTGTACATGAGCTATGCAGCCAAATAATTTGGCAAGAACACAAAACAGATTATTTGCTTAGCAGATGGAGAGGAGATCATCTGGGCAGGTAGACCTCAAAAAGAAACAAAACATAGCTGGAAGAAGCACTACAGAAAAACAAGTATCCCAGCATTTGTCAGGTAATACAGAACATACATTTACCATTGCATCGTCTGCCAAGTCAAAAAAATGGTGGTTTGTCTGGTTACATTGGGGAAAATGAGGTATTAAGGTATGGGTTAAAGAGATAACAAGAAAGGAAAGGCAGAGGTAGAACAAGAGATGAACAACAAAGTGAGTAAAGTAGAAGAGAATGGAAAGCTATCTTCACAACATCTAGAACTATGTCGTCACTTAGGCCTAATATTTTATTCTTGTCTTTATTTGCTCAATGATAACACAATTAAATAATCCCTTTTTATATTTCTATCTACAGGCAACAAATGTGGCCATCTCTTCTGGTATTCAGTGGCACTTTATGGATAAAGCTCACTGTACATTTATAAGTGATCAAACGTGTCCTCAGACTTTACCTACAGTAAATATTTTGTGGATAATACACTGCAGCAAAAGGTCCAAAAAGCAGTGATCTGGATGGATCTGTTAGTCTTCTTTTTCCTCATATGTATCAACCAAGGTAAGGTTGCTACTAGGCTATATAGAAATCCGGCACTGCTGGTGAGAACTGGTCAGGTTTGAAACCCATTATATTATATAATAAATATATATATATATATATATATATATATTTGCGCTTAGGCCACAGTGACCATCTACAATCTACTTATTGTCAATTTATCATACTATATACAGGAAATTACATTTTTAAGTACAGGTATAGGACCTGTTATCCAGAATGGGGCTTTCCGAATAACAGATCTTTCCATAATTTGGATCCTTATACCTTAAATCTACTAGAGAATCATGTAAACATTAAATAAACCCAATAGTCTTCAAGCCTAATACAAGCGCTCAGTGTCTGATATTTTTTACAAAGAGAAGCATGTTTTAAATAACATATTATTTAAAGTTTGAATCAAGGAAAGCAAAACTAGTTCTGCTTTGTAATAAATAAATGGTTTCAAAAGACCTTTAATACATGGCTTAAATAAGAGCCACCCCTGAAAACCACTTGAAACAAGAGACATATACAATGAGGCAGTAGAGTGCAGCTCTTCGCACTAGTCCCGTGCCTTTGCTATGTTTGGGAGAGTAGGGTCCTACTAAGTGAATAATGTTCCTCTATTGAAACTCAACCTAAGACCTCATGAACATCTGCTTTTTCCAAGAAATGAGAGCAACAGCTTGAGTAGAGAATTGGGTCAGCAGGTAAGCATCTGTAAGTATAAAAATCACATCCACACTCACATTTTAAGATGGATTGGATATGAAAGAAAATCGAATAAAACAATATCATTCGAATTTGTAAAATGTTAGAACTGCCTTAAGCCACAATAATGAACACAGCCATAAGTTTCGCCACACAAAAATGGAAGTAACTGTTGATCATATTGTTATTCATTAAAGGTACTTGTGCCCACACTTCTTTATGGGTTGCACCAAGTGCCATTGAATCCTTCCTGCCTCTTGCACTCAATTGTGAAGCTATTTTGATGCAAGGGAACCCTAGACCTACTCCCATCCTAAATATGGTGGTAATTCCAAGGTTTCTATAGGGGGCTGCATCAGTATGCGCAAATGACTTGTGCCAGAAGTATCACATGCCAACATTACATTGTGCTGGAAATGACACAATCCCCACTGTGTCAATTATGGACACAACTGGTGTCCCATTTATAGAAATGTGCAACCTCAAGTGCATTCAGTTTGACACAACTGGGGCAGACACAAATTTGTGTGCGGCTGCAATTATGCTGTAATTGTATGGAACAGATGCTGCATTTTGGTAAAAAAACAAAAAAACACAACTAAAGATATTACCGCTTGTATTTTTGTTTGTGATTTATATATTTATTGTAAGATCTGTTGGCTCTTTCTTAATATGGTAATATTTAGGGGATTATTTACTAATATCCAAAAATGTCTCACTATTTTCCTTAAACCACTTTGACTAAACTCCCGTGCGCATTTTTACAGTGTTTATCAAAAAATCTGGTGCAGGAAATGACTCAATAAAATCATTTGAAAACCTGAATTATATGGGGTTTTTTCGTATTTGACAACTGTAAACAGATTTTTTTTTTTTGGATTATTGCCTGAAAACAACAAATTCTTTGGATTGTTGTATGAAACCCAGCAGAGATCATGTGCAATCATTCAATTGTAGGGATGCACCAAATCCAAGATTCCGTTCGGGATTCGGCCTTTTTCAGCAGGATTTGTATTCGGCCAAATCCTTCTGCCTGGCTGAACCGAATCCAAATTTGCATATGCAAATTAGTGGTGGGGAGGGAAATTGCATGACTTTTTGTCACAAAACAAGGAAGTAAAAAATGTTTTCCCCTTTGCATATGCAAGTTAGGATTCGGATTCTGTTTGGTATTTGGCCGAATCTTACGCAAAGGATTCGGGGTTCGGTTGAATCCAAAATAGTGGATTTGGTGCATCCCTATTCAGTTGTAAACCGGACATCTGCCATTGACTTCTACATGAAGTAGATGGAGTACTTTTTTAATCAGACTTTTAGCAGCATCGAGGTTTAATAAATGACGAAAAATTCTATTTATTTTTCTCCGAAAAAATTGTGTTTTCCCCTAAGAAAACCGACTTTAATTACCCCCCCTAACAGTATTAACAGTTATTATTAACTGGTATTATAATACATGAGAGGGTATAAAAATATTTACAATATTAGTAGTGTATTCCTTTTATTCCAGTTCTGTATTTAGCACAACTAGTCATTTATCACATGAGACAATGGGAAGAAAATTTGGCAATTGTTTTGTCAGTGATGGGTTCCAAAGAACAGACTTATTATTCAGAATTACCTCCCTGCAGGCTTTTTTCTCTAACTGGTCTCAGACTGTTCATCTCATACATCTAGTAGTAAATAAACATCCTTGTTACTATTCTCTATTGTTTCGTTCCCTTTTTTTCCATTCAAACATCCAAAACTAAAAACAAAGTCATTTTGGCTCATTGCCTGACACAAATTTGATTTAGTTCCGTATCCCACAGCAACCAATCAGCAGTCTGCTTAGATCAGACTACTGCTGGGAGAGCCATAAAAGTAAATCTCTGGTGGCCATGGGTTACTTAAGTACTTCTTCTTACAGAAATAACCCTTATATAGAAAACCCAAGTCCTAAGAAAATCCCAGGGCTGTTAAAGACCATCAAATGATTGGTTGCTATTGGAAACTACACTTTTGCCATTTAGCACTATATTTATCAGTATATCCCTTTATATTTCAGCTGTTTCCCAATAATACACAATGTGTGTATTGCAATACTACACACTAGTCGAGGCACAGCATTCTCTGCATTATGGAAACAGGTCATCTCTCTTTGCCTTAAGGGCACTTTCCTTTGACTGAAATAGAAAGAATGTGAGAGGCATGTCTGTTTACATTATTTTGCTCATTTGCTGGAAATACAACAATGATTATGGTTTTTTTTTTATTATTATTGTATGAAAGAGCAATGCACACAATGCAGAAATGTACTACTGACCATTTCAAAGAACTGGTTTTGAAATACTCCAAGGTTTGTCAGACCAATTTAATCAGTTGGTTGTTGGGGTCTTGGGATGTCTGATAATAGACAAAATGGCATTGTGTTGTGTATATCCAGTAATTATCATCTGCTTCTCAAATCAAAGGAATACAAATCAACATATTTCGAGACCCCTATTTCAGGTATGAGACCTTGTATCATCTATTCTCAGATTTATCTGAAAACAACTAGGGGGCAGATTTACTAAGCTCGAGTGAATGGTTCCGATTTCAAAAAGTTCAAATTCCTAAGTAAATTTTTGGATTCTTCGACCATCGAATAGGCTATATTCGACCATTCGACTTTGATTCGAACAATTGGAAGTAAAAATCATTCGACTATTCGACCATTCGATAATCGAAGTACTGTCTCTTAAAAAAAACTTCGACTTCATACTTCGCCAAATTAAAGCTACCAAAGTGCAATGTTAGCCTATGGGGACCTTCCTAAGTACTGAGTTTTTTTTTGTCGAATAGAAATCCTTTGATTGATTGCTAAAAATTGTTCGATTCGAATGATTTCATCGTTCGATTGAACAATTTCAATTCGATGGTCGAATTTTGAGGGTTTTAACCACTCGAAATTCAACCCTTGATAAATACCCCCCACGTGTTTCAATTTTTTTTTTATTTGTGCTTTTCGAGTTATTTAACTTTTTTTTTAGCAGCTCTCCAATTTGCAATTTCAGCAATCTGGTTGCTAGGGTCCAAATTACACTAGAAACCATGCATTGATGGGAATATGTGACTGGTATATGAATAGGAGAGGAACTGAATAGAAAGAGGAGTAATAAAAAATAGCAATAATAATAAATGTGTAGTTTTACAGAGCATTTCTTTCTAAATGTCAAATGGCAAACATTTTAAAAACTATAGAAAATTTATAATGAAGACCAGTTGAAAATTTGCCTAGAACTGGCTGTTCTATAACATACTAAAAGTTAACCTAAAGGTGAACCCCCCCCCTTTAAGTTGAAACTACTTTATCACTTTCTACGACCCCTTGGTCTAGTAACTCATGACAACCAATCAAAACCCTTGCTTTCATTAACAAACTAGCTTATTGCTTTCTGTGGGCTACAAGAACAGGAGCAGCTGTTATTATATTTAACCTGTATGTTGTTAAACTTAAAGGCAAAGGGGCATATTTATTAATATTAGAGACAAACCGCACCGGTGAAATCATTGCTTTCGTTTTCTAACTTCTGGAGCAGTGATGCCCAACCAGTGGCTCTTGAACAGCATGTTGTTCACCAACCCCGGTGGATGTTGCTCCCAGTGGCCTCGAAGCAGGTGCTTATTTTTTAAAGGAACAGTAGCATCAAAAAATGAAATTGTTTTAAAACAATAAAAATATAATGCAGTGTTGCCCTGCACTGGTAAAACTGTTGGTGTTTGCTTCAGAAACACTACTATTGTTTATATAAATAAGCTGCTGTGTAGCAATGGGGGCAGCCATTCAAAGGAGAAAAGGCTCAGGTTACACAGCAGATATGCTCTGTAGAACATAATGTTATCTGTTATCCACGATTGTAACCTGTGTCATATAGTCTTTTTTCAGTTTCCGCCATTGCTACACAGCAGCTTGTTTATATGAACCATAGTAGTGTTTCTGAAGCAAATCAGTTTTACCAGTGCAGCACAACAGTACATTATATTTTCACTACTTTAAACCCTTTTATTTTTTTGGTGTTACTGTTCCTTTAAAATTCTTGGCTTGGAGGCAAGTTTTAGTTGCATAAAAACCAGATGCACTGCCAAACCTAGTCTCCTGTAGGCTGCCAGTCCACATAGGGGCTACAAATAGCCAATCAAACACTTTTTGTTGGCACCCCCAGGGAGGTTTTTCATGCTTGAGTTGCTCCACAACTCTTTTTGCATTTGAATGTGGCTTATGGGTAAAATAGGTTGGGGATCCCTGTTCCAGGTGACTGTTCAACTCTAATTTTTGATTGGTTGCTATGGACAACACCACCGGTGATATTTGTCTCCAATGTTAATAAATACACCTCTTAATGTGTTAACCTGCACAGTGGTTATTGTAGCTGGACACTGCAGTCCTGCTTTATAATTGAAAAATGTTTGAAGTGGTCACTTTTTGCTTTTAGTTTATACAGGAGCACTGGTCAAATCCTTGTTGTCACTTCCCCACCTCCCTTTCTTTTTTTTTTTATAAATTCTTTATTTACGTGTTTCGCAAAATATCAAAAGTACAATAGCATGAGAATCCTGCAAGCACAAAATTCAAGAATAAGATAAGATACAGTGCTTGAACATGGGGCATATCAAGACAAAAATTAGCAAAAGACACCGTCAGATCACATAACACGTAGGCATACTTTGCGAATAAGAAATTACTAAATCCCACCTCCCTTTCTAGCACATATCAGGTGTCCCCTGTGATGTCCAATAAATAGGGCATCTAATTGGGAGTTAAAAGTATCTTAATTTTCTTTATTATATTGCTAAAAGTAAGTGCACAGGATCTATTTCTATTTAGGAAATGGGAGCCCTATCCACTGATGTGCTTCCTGTCGGTGTCCAAGTTTTGCCCTCTGCCCATGATCTCACTATGACAAAAGGAAATCCTTTAATTCCTACATAGGCCACTGGTATCCCGTCCTGTGTTTGTGAGACGTTACTCAATATCTGGCTTCATGACAAAACCTCCCAAACATAGACAGATTCATGTATTTTCATTGAATACCTAGATACCTTAGTACTGTTGAAAGCCTCTAAAGGAGAGCTATCTGCATCAATGCAAGAAATAGATATTACATAAAACTACTACAATTCACTGAGGATTTGCAGCATCATTTCTGTAGAGTAGCTTTCCCAGATGCCACAGCAGAAAAACCAATAAAGGACTGTGACACCTACAGGAAAGGCTATTAAGGAGGTCCAATGTAATCTTCAGTATGCTTAACTGAGTCGTATTTACCAGTATAGGTTTCAGATATGAATCCAGTTACAGTGTATAACATTTGCAAATGTTGAGAGGAGCACAGTAAAACAGTTGTCCATTAATCATTATACAGTAATGTATATAAAGACATCTGTATTTGCTAACATGGCATATTTGAAACCAGGTTGTTTTTAGGTTAACAACATTTGGAAGCACTTGATCAGTGTTTAAATATTTGAACTCTGCTCTAAAGTAAAGACAATTGTGCCTCTTTTACTTTCAAAACACGTTGATTCTACATTCTAAATAGGTAAGAACTTTCCATGGGCATTGTATTGCTTGACAAGAGCGTGTTCCTTTACAATTTGACATTTTCTTATTTTATATTGTACATATTGTATATATAGTATATAACATGATAGCAAGCTCTGGGGTATGGAGACATTGGCACCAATGGCTGGTATCTTCTGGCAACACTAGTGAAGCAGAGTGCAGGCAATAAAAGCAAAGGTACTAGGTGCACTATGAATAAAGGAGACAGCAAGAAAAAATAAGAGGAACTTTTGGGCTTAAGAAGAAGAGTTAATAGTCAAGTGGATATAAAGGGGTAAAGATTTAAAATACTTTTCAGAGAAAGACAGAATCATATTGATGGAAAGTTAAAGAGTGAGGGGGCAAAGTAAAGATAAATCTGAGGAGCTGATCTAGGCCCCATGGCAGAGAACCTCAAGAGACGTGCAATTCATGGACTTTGAAAAAGACAGGGCTTTCAGAGTTGTGGATGGGGTTTGGGTATATCATGAGCATGGTTTTGGCATAAGAGGGTGTGACAGGGGGGAATCAGGACAATGAATCTCTAGGGGGCGGTGTATGTAGTTGTTAGGGTTCAACCAAAAACATCCTTTTTGGATTTAGCAACATACGGACTCCACTACATATCAGCTGTGTGGCTAAATATGGATCTTCAAAATAGCGCTGGAATTGGGCCTAATTCAGTTTCCTCTAGGGATGCACCGAATCCAGGATTCGATTCCGGATTCGGCCAGGATTTTGCCTTTTTCAGCAGGATTCGGCCGAATCTTTCTGCCCAGCCGAACCGAATCCTAATTTGCATATGCAAATTAGGGTCAGGGAGGGAAATCGTGTGACTTTATGTCAGAAAACAAGGAAAGTAAAGAATGTTTTCCCCTTCGGATTCGTTTCGGTATTCGGCCGAGTCTTTTGCAAAGGATTCGGGGGTTTGGCCGAATCCAAAATAGTGGCTTTGGTGCATCCCTAATTGCATCCCTCATCAGTAGGGGCACAACCATTTGTGATGCAGCGATTGGCTTTAGTACCGATGGGACCTGGGATGAAACAGACTGCGGGGCTGTATACTGTACTGTATATAGAGCAGGCCTGTCTTTTGTGGTCCTTCCTGGAAACTCCATCAACTTTTGACCATTGTTTGGTGCTAATAGTTTACAGGCTTAGCAACAATAAAATATACAGCTGCCATTTTGCACTACTGATAAAAAGATGTTATTTTAGCCTTAGAGAAGTGCAGCTGCAAGCAAGAAATCTGTCAGGAAAAGGGAGTGTGTCTGTTTTTTTTTTTTTAAATGCAAGTTCTGAATTAAAATATATATATGTTTAATTAATCAAAATCCCTGATATTTAATGGGCATTTCAGCTCCTCTGTACATGTCCTTGGATTTAGTGGGGTCGTTGTTAAAAGTCAAATGGTAACGGTCACTGATCAAATTCACTGGAAACATACAAAAAAGGGGATTACATGGACATGTCCTGGCCCCATGTTTTATGGTAATACTGTATATTCTGTGCAAGTGCATACATTTGCAAATAGCGGGGTTTTATTTACAAGTTTGTGATGATAACATTTACAAACCACCTTACTATATAACAATATACCCAAAATAGAGGTGCTTGGTGTGCTCTCACAACCCCCCTATGTATTTTCGTATGCACTAATAGCAATCCTAATTAATATTCACTATTAGGAATAGAAAGAATTTTTTTAAAACTACAGAAGGGGCAAACTTTCTATGTCTCATTCTATTATGAGTGAAGTATATGTGCCAATAAAGTTATTTTGTTATTTGTTCATTTTTGCTGGTTGCCTTAGCTTTTTGGTAGCCTTTTTCTTAATGTTAAAGTCAGGCCATGTCTCCTGTTAGCCAAAAACGGCACCAGCATAAGGCACATGCAGCAGATCACACAATATATTGCTGATATCTAACATTGCTATTGTACTGCTAATAGTGCTACTCCAGCAGAATTCTGCACTGAAATCCATTTCTCAAAAGAACAAACAGATTTTTTTATATTCAATTTTGAAATCTGACATGGGCTAGACATTTTGTCAATTTCCCAGCTGCCCCTGGTCATGTGACTTGTGCCTGCACTTTAGGAGAGAAATGCTTTCTGGCAGGCTGCTGTTTCTCCTTCTCAGTGTAACTGAAAGTTACTATGGGCTATGGCTCTATTCCCATGTAAACTTTCCATGGTAAATGTAACTGTGATATTATACATGGACCTTGCACTCATTGCCTTACCCTTACCCCCTCAAAAAAGCAGTGTTTTTCATTCACCACATATAATTGATACATGAATAAATGACCCCCTTCCAGTACTTAGCCAAACTACAAATATTTAACTACTCAATATTGATTCCCTTTCTTTTCTGTGCTCTATCTCCAAAAGTCCCATGACCTACAATTTGCTATTAACAAAGCTACTAAGTGAATTAACCTTTTAAGTGCCAGCAGAATTTCACATTTTGGTTACGCGAAATGCCAGCCGTTTTTGAAACATTTTGTGCTCTCTCACTTTAGGGGCATTTTCTGAGGGGAAACCTATAGTTTACCTAGGAAAACTATACATTGTTTTTTTCGGTAGAAACTGAGCTTTCTAAATCTGCCTGAGTTTTCATGTATTTACACCTGTGCAAAAAAATTTATAGTGCTAAATACCAAAAAAAAATGAAAAATTACCATTTTTCATCGTATATCAATTTATACCAGAAAAATATTTCATTTTACGGATGAAAATCCAACTGATTTGGAAAGCCTTATGTCTCTCGAACGTGCCAATACCAGATATGTATAGTTTTAGGGAGATTTAGGATTTCTGTACAGCAAAAACTCCCGGCAGTCTATTACCAAATTTTGAAAGCACTAAGGCAGAAAACGGCATGCTTTAGATTCCAAGGCAAAAAATCCTGAAACCGTAGGTTTACCCCAGAAAACCATACATTTTTGAAAAGTACACATTCTGCCGATTACAAAATGGGTAACTATGTCTCTCTACTCCCAACTACCAAACATAAAAGCTTGTCTGAACATAGCGGTTTTTCAACAAAAAATTCAAAATTCTGAAAAATCATTTCAAAGGTTTTATTTTGCTGCTCCGCATATCCCAAACTATATTAGTACCAAGAAAAAGCACCTGAAATATGATTGCCAGGGGTCCACTGAACAATTTGATACCCATTATGCATAGGTTTACCAAAGTATCTGGCATTTAGAGACCACCAATATGTAGTTAGCACATCCAAATTGTTCAGGACTTTACTTCAGCTACTGAGAAATCAACACATTGACTGCATTTTTGTGGGGTAAAAACACAGAATTATATGTTTACCCCCCAAACCCATATATTTTTGGAAAGTACACATTCTACTGAATCTAAAATGGGTACCCATGCCTTTCTGCTCCAAACTACTGAGTCGTAAGGCTTTCCCAAAATTGTCGGTTTTGGTGAAATATCTGAAAATTTCCTCAAACCTTCAACTTCCCAGCACCATATCACCCATGTATCATTACGTACTAAGAAAAAGCACCCTAAATATGATTGCCAGGGTTCCTCTGAACATTTTGGTGGTCATTGTTCATAAGTTTACCAAAGTATCTGGCATTTAGAGGCCCCAAAATGAAGTTAGCGCATACAAACAGTCCCGTGGGTAACTTCAGCTAATGAAAGATCAACACATTGACTGCATTTTTGTGGGGTAAAAACACAGAAATATATGTTTACCCCCCAAAACCCATATATTTTTGGAAAGTACACATTCTACCGAATCTAAAATGGGTACCCATGCCTTTCTGCTCCAAACTACTGAGTCGTAAGGCTTTCCCACAATTGTCGGTTTTGGTGAAATATCTGAAAATTGCCTCAAAGCTTCAACTTCCCAGCACCATATCACCATGTATCGTTACGCACCAAGAAAAAGCACCCTAAATATGATTGCCAGGGTTCCTCCAAACAGTTTGGTGGCCATTGTTCATAGGTTTATCAAAGTATCTGGCATTTAGAGGCCTCAAAATGAAGTTAGTGCATACAAATAGTCCTGTGGGTAACTTCATCTAATGAAAAATCAACACATTGACTGCATTTTTGTGGGGTAAAAACACAGAAATATATGTTTACCCCCCAAACCCATACATTTTTGGGAAAGTACACATTCTACTGAATCTAAAATGGGTACCCATGCCTTTCTGCTCCAAACTACTGAGTCGCAAGGCTTTCCCAAAGTTGTCGGTTTTGGTGAAATATCTGAAAATTGCCTCAAAGCTTCAACTTCCCAGCACCATATCACCCATGTGTCATTACGTACTAAGAAAAAGCACCCTAAATATGATTGCCAGGGGTTCCTCTGAACATTTTGGTGGCCATTGTTCATAAGTTTACCAAAGTATCTGGCATTTAGAGTCCCCAAAATGAAGTTAGCGCATACAAACAGTCCCGTGGGTAACTTCAGCTAATGAAAAATCAACACATTGACTGCATTTTTGTGGGGTAAAAACACAGAAATATATGTTTACCCCCCAAACCCATACATTTTTGGAAAGTACACATTCTACCGAATCTAAAATGGGTACCCATGCCTTATTGCTCCAAACTACTGAGTCGCAAGGCTTTCCCAAAGTTGTCGGTTTTGGTGAAATATCTGAAAATTGCCTCAAAGCTTCAACTTCCCAGCACCATATCACCCATGTGTCATTACGTACTAAGAAAAAGCACCCTAAATATGATTGCCAGGGTTACTCGAACAGTTTGGTGGCCATTGTTCATAGGTTTACCAAAGTATCTGGCATTTAGAGGCCCCAAAATGAAGTTAGCGCATACAAACAGTCCCGTGGGTAACTTCAGCTAATGAAAAATCAACACATTGACTGCATTTTTGTGGGGTAAAAACACAGAAATATATGTTTACCCCCCAAACCCATATATTTTTGGAAAGTACACATTCTACTGAATCTAAAATGGGTACCCATGCCTTTCTGCTCCAAACTACTGAGTCGCAAGGCTTTCCCAAAGTTGTCGGTTTTGGTGAAATATCTGAAAATTGCCTCAAAGCTTCAACTTCCCAGCACCATATCACCCATGTGTCATTACGTACTAAGAAAAAGCACCCTAAATATGATTGCCAGGGTTCCTCCGAACAGTTTGGTGGCCATTGTTCATAGGTTTACCAAAGTATCTGGCATTTAGAGGCCCCAAAATGAAGTTAGCGCATACAAACAGTCCCGTGGGTAACTTCAGCTAATGAAAAATCAACACATTGACTGCATTTTTGTGGGGTAAAAACACAGAAATATATGTTTACCCCCCAAACCCATACATTTTTGGAAAGTACACATTCTACCGAATCTAAAATGGGTACCCATGCCTTATTGCTCCAAACTACTGAGTCGCAAGGCTTTCCCAAAGTTGTCGGTTTTGGTGAAATATCTGAAAATTGCCTCAAAGCTTCAACTTCCCAGCACCATATCACCCATGTGTCATTACGTACTAAGAAAAAGCACCCTAAATATGATTGCCAGGGTTACTCCGAACAGTTTGGTGGCCATTGTTCATAGGTTTACCAAAGTATCTGGCATTTAGAGGCCCCAAAATGAAGTTAGCGCATACAAACAGTCCCGTGGGTAACTTCAGCTAATGAAAAATCAACACATTGACTGCATTTTTGTGGGGTAAAAACACAGAAATATATGTTTACCCCCCAAACCCATACATTTTTGGAAAGTACACATTCTACCGAATCTAAAATGGGTACCCATGCCTTATTGCTCCAAACTACTGAGTCGCAAGGCTTTCCCAAAGTTGTCGGTTTTGGTGAAATATCTGAAAATTGCCTCAAAGCTTCAACTTCCCAGCACCATATCACCCATGTGTCATTACGTACTAAGAAAAAGCACCCTAAATATGATTGCCAGGGTTCCTCTGAACATTTTGGTGGCCATTGTTCATAAGTTTACCAAAGTATCTGGCATTTAGAGGCCCCAAAATGAAGTTAGCGCATACAAACAGTCCCGTGGGTAACTTCAGCTAATGAAAAATCAACACATTGACTGCATTTTTGTGGGGTAAAAACACAGAAATATATGTTTACCCCCCAAACCCATATATTTTTGGAAAGTACACATTCTACTGAATCTAAAATGGGTACCCATGCCTTTCTGCTCCAAACTACTGAGTCGCAAGGCTTTCCCAAAGTTGTCGGTTTTGGTGAAATATCTGAAAATTGCCTCAAAGCTTCAACTTCCCAGCACCATATCACCCATGTGTCATTACGTACTAAGAAAAAGCACCCTAAATATGATTGCCAGGGTTCCTCCGAACAGTTTGGTGGCCATTGTTCATAGGTTTACCAAAGTATCTGGCATTTAGAGGCCCCAAAATGAAGTTAGCGCATACAAACAGTCCCGTGGGTAACTTCAGCTAATGAAAAATCAACACATTGACTGCATTTTTGTGGGGTAAAAACACAGAAATATATGTTTACCCCCCAAACCCATACATTTTTGGAAAGTACACATTCTACCGAATCTAAAATGGGTACCCATGCCTTATTGCTCCAAACTACTGAGTCGCAAGGCTTTCCCAAAGTTGTCGGTTTTTGGTGAAATATCTGAAAATTGCCTCAAAGCTTCAACTTCCCAGCACCATATCACCCATGTGTCATTACGTACTAAGAAAAAGCACCCTAAATATGATTGCCAGGGTTACTCCGAACAGTTTGGTGGCCATTGTTCATAGGTTTACCAAAGTATCTGGCATTTAGAGGCCCCAAAATGAAGTTAGCGCATACAAACAGTCCCGTGGGTAACTTCAGCTAATGAAAAATCAACACATTGACTGCATTTTTGTGGGGTAAAAACACAGAAATATATGTTTACCCCCCAAACCCATACATTTTTGGAAAGTACACATTCTACCGAATCTAAAATGGGTACCCATGCCTTATTGCTCCAAACTACTGAGTCGCAAGGCTTTCCCAAAGTTGTCGGTTTTGGTGAAATATCTGAAAATTGCCTCAAAGCTTCAACTTCCCAGCACCATATCACCCATGTGTCATTACGTACTAAGAAAAAGCACCCTAAATATGATTGCCAGGGTTACTCCGAACAGTTTGGTGGCCATTGTTCATAGGTTTACCAAAGTATCTGGCATTTAGAGGCCCCAAAATGAAGTTAGCGCATACAAACAGTCCCGTGGGTAACTTCAGCTAATGAAAAAATCAACACATTGACTGCATTTTTGTGGGGTAAAAACACAGAAATATATGTTTACCCCCCAAACCCATACATTTTTGGAAAGTACACATTCTACCGAATCTAAAATGGGTACCCATGCCTTATTGCTCCAAACTACTGAGTCGCAAGGCTTTCCCAAAGTTGTCGGTTTTGGTGAAATATCTGAAAATTGCCTCAAAGCTTCAACTTCCCAGCACCATATCACCCATGTGTCATTACGTACTAAGAAAAAGCACCCTAAATATGATTGCCAGGGTTCCTCTGAACATTTTGGTGGCCATTGTTCATAAGTTTACCAAAGTATCTGGCATTTAGAGGCCCCAAAATGAAGTTAGCGCATACAAACAGTCCCGTGGGTAACTTCAGCTAATGAAAAATCAACACATTGACTGCATTTTTGTGGGGTAAAAACACAGAAATATATGTTTACCCCCCAAACCCATATATTTTTGGAAAGTACACATTCTACTGAATCTAAAATGGGTACCCATGCCTTTCTGCTCCAAACTACTGAGTCGCAAGGCTTTCCCAAAGTTGTCGGTTTTGGTGAAATATCTGAAAATTGCCTCAAAGCTTCAACTTCCCAGCACCATATCACCCATGTGTCATTACGTACTAAGAAAAAGCACCCTAAATATGATTGCCAGGGTTCCTCCGAACAGTTTGGTGGCCATTGTTCATAGGTTTACCAAAGTATCTGGCATTTAGAGGCCCCAAAATGAAGTTAGCGCATACAAACAGTCCCGTGGGTAACTTCAGCTAATGAAAAATCAACACATTGACTGCATTTTTGTGGGGTAAAAACACAGAAATATATGTTTACCCCCCAAACCCATACATTTTTGGAAAGTACACATTCTACCGAATCTAAAATGGGTACCCATGCCTTATTGCTCCAAACTACTGAGTCGCAAGGCTTTCCCAAAGTTGTCGGTTTTGGTGAAATATCTGAAAATTGCCTCAAAGCTTCAACTTCCCAGCACCATATCACCCATGTGTCATTACGTACTAAGAAAAAGCACCCTAAATATGATTGCCAGGGTTACTCCGAACAGTTTGGTGGCCATTGTTCATAGGTTTACCAAAGTATCTGGCATTTAGAGGCCCCAAAATGAAGTTAGCGCATACAAACAGTCCCGTGGGTAACTTCAGCTAATGAAAAATCAACACATTGACTGCATTTTTGTGGGGTAAAAACACAGAAATATATGTTTACCCCCCAAACCCATACATTTTTGGAAAGTACACATTCTACCGAATCTAAAATGGGTACCCATGCCTTATTGCTCCAAACTACTGAGTCGCAAGGCTTTCCCAAAGTTGTCGGTTTTGGTGAAATATCTGAAAATTGCCTCAAAGCTTCAACTTCCCAGCACCATATCACCCATGTGTCATTACGTACTAAGAAAAAGCACCCTAAATATGATTGCCAGGGTTCCTCAGAACATTTTGGTGGCCATCGTTCATAAGTTTACCAAAGTATATGGCATTTAGAGGCCCCAAAATGAAGTTAGCACATACAAATTGTCCGGTGGGTAACTTCAGCTAATGAAAAATTAACACATTCACTGCATTTTTGTGGGGTAAAAACACAGAAATAGATGTTTACCCCCCAACCCCATATATTTTTGGAAAGTACACATTCTACAGAATCTAAAATGGGTACCCATGCCTTTCTGCTCCAAACTACTGAGTCGCAAGGCTTTGCCAAATTTGGCGGTTTTGGTGAAATATCTGGAAATTGCCTCAAAGCTTCAACTTTCCAGCATCGTATTGTCCATGTATCATTACCAGCATAAAGCATCCTAAATATAAACATATGGGTCTACTAAACAGTTTGATGCCCAATGTGCATAGATATACCAAACTATGTGGCGCACAGAGACCCCCAAATGACAATATGTATAGACATTTTCACGGCTGACGCTCTGGCTGCTGCAATATGAGCACCTGGAGTGTGTATTATGCGACATTAGACCCCCCTAACAGTACAGAGACCCCAGAAAACCATATATTTTCAGAAAGTACACATTCTGACGAATCCAATATGGGTAAATAAGTGTTTCTACTGCAAACTGCCAAACTGCAAAGCAATGCTGAACATAACGGTTTTTATCAAATTTCTGAAAATCGTCACAAAGCTTGAATTCTACCCCATTATATGCCACACATTTCGTAACGTATCAGCATAAAACATCCTAAATATGAACGCCAGGGGTCTACTGAACACTTTGATGCCCAGTATGCATAGATATACCAAACTATGTGGCGCACAGAGACCCCCAAATGACAATAGTGTATATACATTTTCATGGCTGACGCGCTGGCTGCTGCAATATGAGCACCTGGTGTGCGTATTATGCGACATTAGACCCCCCTAACAGTACAGAGACCCCAGAAAACCATATATTTTCAGAAAGTACACATTCTGACGAATCCAATATGGGTAAATAAGTGTTTCTACTGCAAACTGGCAAACAGCAAAGCAATGCTGAACATAACGGTTTTTATCAAATTTCTGAAAATCGTCACAAAGCTTGAATTTTACCCCATTATATGCCCCACATTTCATAACTTATCAGCATAAAACATCCTAAATATGAACGCCAGGGGTCTACTGAACACTTTGATGCCCAATATGCATAGATATACCAAACTATGTGGCGCACAGAGACCCCCAAATGACAATAGTGTATATACATTTTCACGGCTGACGCTCTGGCTGCTGCAATATGAGCACCTGGAGTGTGTATTATGCGACATTAGACCCCCCTAACAGTACAGAGACCCCAGAAAACCATATATTTTCAGAAAGTACACATTCTGATGAATCCAATATGGGTAAATAAGTGTTTCTACTGCAAACTGCCAAACTGCAAAGCAATGCTGAACATAACGGTTTTTATCAAATTTCTGAAAATCGTCACAAAGCTTGAATTCTACCCCATTATATGCCACACATTTCGTAACGTATCAGCATAAAACATCCTAAATATGAACGCCAGGGGTCTACTGAACACTTTGATGCCCAGTATGCATAGATATACCAAACTATGTGGTGTACAGAGACCCCCAAATGACAATAGTGTATATACATTTTCACGGCTGACGCTGGCTGCTGCAATATGAGCACCTGGTGTGTGTATTATGCGACATTAGACCCCCCTAACAGTACAGAGACCCCAGAAAACCATATATTTTCAGAAAGTACACATTCTGACGAATCCAATATGGGTAAATAAGTGTTTCTACTGCAAACTGCCAAACTGCAAAGCAATGCTGAAAATAACGGTTTTTATCAAATTTCTGAAAATCGTCACAAAGCTTGAATTTTACCCCATTATATGCCCCACATTTCGTAACGTATCAGCATAAAACATCCTAAATATGAACGCCAGGGGTCTACTGAACACTTTGATGCCCAATATGCATAGATATACCAAACTATGTGGAGCACAGAGACCCCCAAATGACAATAGTGTATATACATTTTCACGGCTGACGCGCTGGCTGCTGCAATATGAGCACCTGGTGTGTGTATTATGCGACATTAGACCCCCCTAACAGTACAGAGACCCCAGAAAACCATATATTTTCAGAAAGTACACATTCTGAAGAATCCAATATGGGTAAATAAGTGTTTCTACTGCAAACTGCCAAACTGCAAAGCAATGCTGAACATAACGGTTTTTATCAAATTTCTGAAAATCGTCACAAAGCTTGAATTTTACCCCATTATATGCCCCACATTTCTTAACGTATCAGCATAAAACATCCTAAATATGAACGCCAGGGGTCTACTGAACACTTTGATGCCCAGTATGCATAGATATACCAAACTATGTGGTGTACAGAGACCCCCAAATGACAATAGTGTATATACATTTTCACGGCTGACGCGCTGGCTGCTGCAATATGAGCACCTGGTGTGTGTATTATGCGACATTAGACCCCCCTAACAGTACAGAGACCCCAGAAAACCATATATTTTCAGAAAGTACACATTCTGACGAATCCAATATGGGTAAATAAGTGTTTCTACTGCAAACTGCCAAACTGCAAAGCAATGCTGAAAATAACGGTTTTTATCAAATTTCTGAAAATCGTCACAAAGCTTGAATTTTACCCCATTATATGCCCCACATTTCTTAACGTATCAGCATAAAACATCCTAAATATGAACGCCAGGGGTCTACTGAACACTTTGATGCCCAGTATGCATAGATATACCAAACTATGTGGTGTACAGAGACCCCCAAATGACAATAGTGTATATACATTTTCACGGCTGACGCGCTGGCTGCTGCAATATGAGCACCTGGTGTGTGTATTATGCGACATTAGACCCCCCTAACAGTACAGAGACCCCAGAAAACCATATATTTTCAGAAAGTACACATTCTGACGAATCCAATATGGGTAAATAAGTGTTTCTACTGCAAACTGCCAAACTGCAAAGCAATGCTGAACATAACGGTTTTTATCAAATTTCTGAAAATCGTCACAAAGCTTGAATTTTACCCCATTATATGCCCCACATTTCGTAACGTATCAGCATAAAACATCCTAAATATGAACGCCAGGGGTCTACTGAACACTTTGATGCCCAATATGCATAGATATACCAAACTATGTGGCGCACAGAGACCCCCAAATGGATATAAAGTAGATAAAATTTACAAGGCAAAACAAAATAAGGCAGTAAAGAGTGAAATGCAAAAAAATCCAATAAAACCACAAAAATCAATGTTTTTTTTCCAGACTAGTGTTATCGGCCGTCAGAATCACAGTTTGAATATTTTAGCTGGGCCAAACAGGTTATACGGCTAGAAACAAGTGAACACAACATACGCAGAGCTGAAAATGCAATAAAATGGCTAAAAATTCAATAAAATGGCTAAAAATGCACCAAAATACCCAAAATTGCAATATAATCACCGAAATAACATAAAAAAGATATTGCACAGTACGGTTAGCGAATACGCTATTCGTAATGGCAATAAAACATTTTTTTCAGCCAAAAAAAGAGACGATGCGATAAGAAAAAAAAAAAAAAAGCCACAATGCCATGTATGTGCGTGTGCGTGTGTACAAATGGTAAATTACATGTTATGTGTGCGTGTGTGCGTGTGCACATGTGTGTAAGTGCAGTGAGTGTAAGTGACCCCCCCAATCCCCAAAAATGTATGTGTAAGTGTGAATCTAAGTGTGTATTACTGTAATAAGTGTGTGTTGGTGTGTTTGTGTGTGTAATTGTTGCACTAACCTGAAAAAATCGCTGGAGACTGTTGCAGGCGATCAGGAAGACTCCCTGGAAGACATCTGCCTCGTGGTTCCTGTCTGTGTGCTGTGGGGGCGGAGATCGTCGATCCGGTGCAGGCTGCAGCAGCAGGACACGTAAGTAACACGTGCCTGCTGCTGTTTTTGGGCCCCTGGGCGATCGCGCCCCAGGGGCCACTCGATCCCCTGCTCTGCTCGTTGCCTAGGGGCAGGGGATCGAGCAGGAACGGAGCGAGCGGCTCTAACAGCCGCTCCTCCGCTTCTGAACCCGGAAGTGCTGCAGAACGTAGAATCTACGTTCTGTGGCATTTCAAGTACCTTTGCCACAGAACGTAGATTCTACGATCTGTGGCATTTAAAGGGTTAAAAGACTAAAATGCACAGATTGCCTCAAAATAAAAGCAATGTGGTCATATTTGTTCCTGGATAGTGATAAAGAAACCAATGTGAAACCTATGGATTACCCCATAATAATGCTATCAGTGGTGGGGAAGCTATAAAGATGTCACCCTTAGGAACCTCCCTTAAAGTTCGGTAGTACTTACTTAGTTCTCTCCAGTGATAATCCATTGTTATCCAATTGGGATTCCTACTCCCCTCCTTCTGCATAGTCAATAGCAAAGCACATATGATGCTCTGTCTGGAAGGATGCAAATAGTCCAATAAGGAAATTACATCTTTCCTTCCTTGCCAACAGAAGGATGCGATGCTCCAGGACAAGATTGGGAAACAAAATAGAATTGATTCAGTGGGTGTTAAATAATTATATGTATGTTTAAAATTATTTTTCATTCACAATGAATTTGCCAGTGTAGGGATAATACTATATCAGATCAGATTCCTGTTATCCAGAATGCTCAGGATAACGGATCTTTCCGTAATTTGCCTTAAGTCTACTAGAAATTCATTTAAACATTAAATAAACCAAATAGGCTGGTTTTGCTTCCAATAAGGATTAACTATATCTTAGTTGGAATCAAGTACAAGCTACTGTTTTATTATTACAGAGAAAAGGGAAATCATTTTTAAAAATTTGGATTATTTGGATAAAATGGAGTCTATGGGAGACGGCCATTCCATAATTTGTACAACATATGAGTATTCAGTGTAAACATGTATTTAATCGAAGTATTAGATTTATATTTGACTATTGTTCTTTGCCTGTCAAGGTCTGTACTGAATCCTACACAGGCAGGGACCCCACAACTCATTTATCTATATTCTCCCTAGTTACGATATTCTTCAAAGATACTATATATATATATATACATATATATATATATGTCCAGAGAGATGCCAGCACTCACGATACAACTGTTTAGATGCCTGGGTGCGCGATCGATAAATTCAGCATACAATACAGAAGAGAGGATCAGCACTCACAGGACTTAAAAAATGATAAATGAACGTCACTCTAGCTGCTTTTCCTGCCAGTAAGTGTATTTAAGACAACTGTACTGTTTGTTTGATACTTTGAGAAAGGCCCTAGGGAGGGCCGAAACGTTAGTCCATATTTTCATAATAAATTTATTATTTTTTAAGTCCTGTGAGTGCTGATCCTCTCTTCTGTATTATATATATATATATATATATATATATATATATATATATATATATATATATATATATATATATATAATATGTAAAATGGACCAGTTATTTTCCATACGATTTTATTGAGTCATCACTCGTGTGTCTGTTTCGGCCCTCGTTGGGGCCTTTATCAGGGAAGATATATATATATCACAAGTTAAAAACTGGCACACTCAGGGTATATTATGCAAAAAGAGAGATTTTATTCAAAGTTTCGGTCCTAAACCAGGACCTTTGTCATGAACAGCAAACTAACATATATACTTCTTTCACTTTATTGGAGGAATAAGCAAAGAGTGCATAGAGAGTGCATAGAGAGTGCATAGAGAGTGCATACAGAGGAACTGCGTGGTGTAGGTAGCATAACCTGCTCATACAAAGTGCTCAAGCTCATTACCTGTATGAGACAAAGGGATCACCAGTATCTGGCCAATACATCTGTTTATACTGCAGAGGTGAGCATGCTAGAGCACCAAGCCTCCATAATCTACCTCAACAGATATACCCCCATAGCAACCATGGTTGTCCAAAGTAATATATACCAGCATACTGCCGGCTTTGCTAGCAAAGGAGAACGGTGCATAGCCGGCAACCTGTTACACCAGTTAACCTGCTATGCTGGTTTATATTATTTAGGACAGTGAATGTGTAGTCTATCTTGAGACCATGGTTGCTATGGGGGCTTGCCTAGCAACAGTATCTGTTGGGGTCGATTATGGAGGCTTGTGGGGGAACGTAATAAAAGTTGCAAAGAGCAAAACTATTTGCACAAATAAGAATAAAAAGTCAGATTTCACAATGATCTTCCTTAAACTGTTTTTGCATTGCAAATTTTAATTGTGCATTGCCCACTTTAAAGAAGTGCTTAAAGGTGTCATAATCTTTTGGAGCAAGCTCTATTGACTGGACATGTGTAATTAACAGTGGAAATGTAATGTATTTGCTGCAACATATAACATAAAGACATCCCTTCAACTTTAAATTTCCCGCCGTATGCAAATTAACCTGAGCGCAAGACCTCTAGCGAAGTTGCGCTAGGCAGAAATGAACGCCAGCACATCTTCGCTTTGAATTGCTCACATTGGCGAAGTAACACTAGCAAAAAGTCGCCAGTGTTCGGCCAGACCTGGATTTGTGGAAAGGCCACCAAGGCTCGGGGCTAGGGCGGCATGAAGCCCAACCATATCCGCATTGGTTCGGAAGCTCTGGGGCTGATCTTGAGATACAATCGTTTTTTTAAATTTCCCATACACCCAGGGGCGTAACTATAGAGGAAGCAGACCCTGCAGTTGCAGGGGGGCCCAGGAGTGTAGGGGGCCCAGTGAGACCCTAATTAATTAGCAATTTTAATATATCTTGGTAAAATAGGCTAAAATAGGCCAGTGAGACCCTAATTAATTAGCAATTTTAATATATCTTGGTAAAATAGGCTAACATAAATATTTTGGGGCCCTAAATTGAATTTGCTATGGGGCCCAGTAACAACTAGTTACGCCACTGCATGCACCAATCACCAGTGCTCCCAACCTAATGATGAAAATGTGTGCATGTGCACAAATGAAGGGGAGGGGACAGGGGTGATGAACTGCAGCGGGCCTAGGGACGCCCACTATTTATATCCAGCACTGTGTTCGGCGCCCACAACGAAACTCAGCACTTTAGTGAAAAAGTGTTGTCTGAGGAATTTTGGCCTGGCGAAGTGGGGGGATGGGCGACTTTTCGCCATAGTGAATCTACCCCATAGAGACAGAGGCTATGTATATGTGTCTGTATGAAAAGATTACAAAGCGTGATAGTAAAACCTGTACTTTTTTTTAATATTAATGTTGTTGAAAATTAAGTATTTCACAAAGAAAATCTCAGAAACCTGAGCACACGTTTGTCTTGCTGCCTTTCCAAGTTATTCACTGTGAAAATATATTAAGCAAAATAGGTTTTCTGCATAATAGCTGCCTGGCTTCAGAGTGTTTGGTGACTCACTTTAGTGGTGTTATAAAACTGTTTAAATATCGTGTAGGTTTTGTAGCTTTGACTTTCTGAGAACTGTAGGGACACCTGCCTCTGTAATAGTTGGCATTCAGTTTATAACATCATCCAAGTAAATGAAATAACACCATGGTGTAATGTTTGTGGTCTGCTAGGGGACAGGATGGCCCATAAATACTAGTAAGAACTATAGACACATGGCAGTTACTTTACTTGGTGACCCACAGTATCCCAGTTACATTGCTCTTGGTCCTGTAGCCTGGTATCTGTAGCTTTATTATGCTGCCTAGTGTAAAGGTCAGTTATACCGCAGAGAAGCCAATTATATTAAGTGTCCAACGCAACATGCCAAGGTACTGGTACATTGTTCAGTTCTTAGAAGTACATTGCATAATGATATTCACATTCTTTAGTGCCAAGTACTACTCACCTTGGACACATGTGAATTGTTTTAAAAGTCACTGCACATGCCAAGTCAACAGACTTGAGGCCTTTCTTACATAGATGGCACAAAGAGCACCAGATTAATTTGGTGTACGAGTGCAGATACAGCACAAGATGGTCCAGGTTCAACTTTGTGTATGAAGTTCTATGGGCTGCTATTGTGCACCTAGATCTTCGTAATTAAAAGTTAATGGATTCACCATACAATGCCAGGGCAACTGATTTGCGTTGCCCACCAAGCTGTCTGTGAGGGCTTAACCTGGTGATCTAGTGGGGGGACGGCAGGGACACCTGCCACCCCCTCGGCGGGGATGACCGCCACGCCCTCTTCCTCCTGCTCCGGATTGTAAGGGCGCGCACGGCGTGTCTCTGCTGGTTAAATGGCGCATGTGCGCTGGCGTAATGACATCAGCGTGCAAAGACGCAAAATTTGACCCGGCCAGTTCCGACTACGATCCCGTTTAACACCTTGTACCACGACCTTCTGCCCAAAGAATTTTCTAACAGTCGTGCCCCTCTGCTTATCCAGAACCTCTAGCCTTGCACCTCTCGTTTAAGTCCTGGTGGCATCCAAGTAGCTGAGGGCTCCTCCCGAGGCCAACGGCGCTCACACTACAGGTGAAGCACGAGCCGAGACCAGGGTGCTTGGCATTTGTTCTGGTGTTGGGTGCCGACCATGACACTATCTCAATCATAGAGCACCAGCATCTTTTACCAGTGATTGAAAAGTTTAGAAGAGGTATATTTACTGTAGCTCTGTTCAGACTGAAAATGATAAAAAGCCTGAATTGTCAATTCCAACGGTACTTACAACGGTAATTATCTCAGGTTATCACTTTAATCTTTCTAACTGTTCTCTCCAGCGGCCAGATTCAATAGGATTTCAGCAGGCAAATGCTTCCAAATGTGCATAATTCTTGAAATCATCCAACCATTACAGACATCCTGTGACACTGTTTATTAGTTGATTGTTGGACGGAAAAGCAGACTGCTATATTTCCAAATGACAATCACCTGACAAGCAAATGCACCAGCACTTCTACAATTGAGCCTTCTGAGCTAATGCTGTTAATATTGGCATTATCCAGAGTATTTCAAGCAATCGAAACAGTATTTGAAGGTAGAGGTACAGTATGTACAGTTGTGCGCGAAAGTTTGTGAACCTTTAACATTTTCTAGATTTTTACATGAATGGGACCTAAAAAATCATCTGATTCTTCAAACATGTCCTAAAAGTAGATGAAGAAAACCTAGTTAAACAAATGAAACAAAAATTATTATATTTGGTCATGTATTTATTGTAAAAAGAAAAAAAAGATCCAATAACATATCTGCACGTGGCAAAAGTAAGTGAACATTCACTTTATTCTTCTTTAAACATTTTTTGGTAGAACGACATGTGTGTGTTTAGGATCGTTATCTTGCAGCATGACCCACAGTCTCTTGAGGTTCAGTTCACTTACAGATGTTCCAACATTTACAATTCTCTGGTATAGTTCAGAATTCATTGTTCAATCAATGATGGCAAGGCGTCCAGGCCCAGATGCAGTAAAACAGCCCAAACCAGAACACTTCCACCACCATGTTTCACAGATAGGATAAAGTTCTTATTCTGGAATGCAGTGTCTTCATTTCTCCAAATGTAACACTCCTTTTTTTAAGCTAAAAAGTTCTATTTTGGCTTCATCCTGCCATACACACTATTGCTGTTTAGTGTTCTCCTGATGGTGGACTCATGAACATCAACATTCATCAATGGGAGACAGGCCTTCAATTGCATAGAAGTTACCATGAGTTCCTTTGTAACCTCTTGCACTATTCAATGCTTTGCAGTTGAGTTATCTTTGATGGTCGACTAGTTCTGGGTAAGGTAACAATGGTCTTGAATTTCCTCCATTTGTACACAATCTATCTGACTGTTGATTGGTGAAGTCCAAAGTCTTTAGAGATAGTCTTGTAACCTTTTCCAGCATTAAGGTGGCCATAGACACACAGATCCGATCGTACGAATCGAGGATTCGTACGATTTTCGGATTGTGTGTGGCGTGTCCCGACTTCTTTCGTCCGGCGGAGATCGGTCGTTTGGTCGATCGGTCAGGTTTGATTTTGACCCGACCGATCCCGCCGGAACCCAGGGCACATCGTAATCGGATCGTTCGGCCATGCGGCCAAACAATCAGATTACACCCGATATAGCCATGTTTGATTAATGGCATATCGGGGAAAGATCCGCTCGTTTGGCGATGTTGCCAAACGAGCAGATCTTTGCATCTATGGCCACCCTTAAACACATCAACAACTGTTTTCCTGAGATTCTCAGACACCTCCTTTGTTTAAAGGAGAAGGAAAGTTTAAAACTAAGTAAGCCTTATCAGAAAGATCCACCTAAATATACCAGTAAACCCTCGAAGTAGTGCTGCTCTGAGTCCTCTGTCAAAAGAAACACAGCATTTCTTTCCTTCTATTGTGTACACATGGGCTACTGTATCAGACTTCCTGCCTTCAGCTTAAACCTCCTTGCCCTGGGAGTGAGCATGCTCAGTTTGCTCCTCTCCCCCCTCCTTTCTCTGCTCTAATCTGAGCCCAGAGCTATAAGTGAGCAGGGAGAGACTCAGGCAGGAAGTGATGTCACACCAAGCTAATACTGCAGCTGCTATCCTAAACAAACGGAGAGAGCTTCTAGAGCTTTTTAAAAACATTCTACAGAGTAGATATAGCATTCTAGCTTGCACTATTGCAGCTAATCTATTGGCAATAAAATCTCTGTAGCTTTCCTTCTCCTTTAAATCATGATACACATCCTCAATTATGTTGTATGTGTAATCAGGCTTTGCTGTTCCCTGTTTTTTTAAATAAATCAAGGTCTTTTACTCACACCTGATTGTATCCTATTGAATGAAAACACCAGACTCTGATCTCATCTTCAAGTTATATAATAATCCTACTGATTCACTTACTTTTGCCGCATGCAGATATGTTATTGGGTCATATTTTTTCAAGACATACATAACCGAATATAATATTTTTTTTTAACTATGTTTTCTTCATCTACTTTTAGGACTTGTTTGAAAACCAGATGGTTTTTATGGTTACATTCCTATAAAAATGAGAAAATTCACAAACAAAAGGGTTCACAAACTTTCACGCACAATACAGTAAGTTCTTTTGAACGATCTGAAAACTCCTTGTTCATGCTCTAAAGGAGGGGTAATTTAAGATTACCCAGTGTTATTGTTGGCAGCTTTCATTTTTATATATTTTAGTCCAACACTATGAAGTGCCAACCCTGTTGTTGTGTGAGCAAGGGGTGTAAGAAACGTTGCCAACAGACCTACAGCCGACTGTGGCCCCAAGGGACAGATGATTAGTTTCATTATATCTTTGGAAAGTATGAATTGAGAGGCACTGTCCCAGAATTACAATCACTGTGTATGACCTTGATACAAACCTATTAAAGTTTGGGACAATCCAGAACATGTGCTGGAATAATATCAACTATGATTTTTACAGGCAGATTTACATAGGGTCGAATATCGAGGGTTAATTAACCCTCGATATTCGACTGCCGAATGTAAATCCTTCGACTTCGAATATCGAAGTCGAAGGATTTACCGCAAATAGTTCGATCGAGCGATCGAACGAAAAATCGTTTGATCGAATGATTAAATCCTTCGAATCGTTCGATTCGAAAGATTTTAATCCATCGATCAAACGATTTTTCTTTGACCTAAAAATTTATAAAAAGCCTATGGGGACCTTCCCCATAGGCTAACATGGCACCTCGGTAGGTTTTAGGTGGCGAAGTAGGGGGTCGAAATTTTTTTTAAAGAGACAGTACTTCGACTATCGAATAGTCGAGCGATTTTTAGTTCGAATCGTTAGATTCGAAGGTCGAAGTAACCAATTTGATGGTCAAAGCAGCAAAAAAAAACATTCGAAATTCGAAGTTTTTTTTATTCTATTCCTTCACTCGAGCTAAGTAAATGGGCCCCTACATGTCTTATTTACCTTACAACAACTTTTCTCATGTTCCGTAGTGTACAACACAAAATAGCACATATTCCATCATCTTATTATATCATGAACAGTTTTGGTTACCATATACGAGACGTTAAACCACTGAAAATATTAAGAGCCAAACATATTTTCTCTGTACAGTTGTTTGTTAATAACTACTGCTTCTAGAACTTTAGTATTTTGGAATGTATTGTCTCTTCCCAAGCCATTTTGCAAGAGAATTTAATCATTGTATGTCTTCCAGCTTTTGACCAAGAGCAATTATTACTATGTATTTTGGCTGTAGTTCAGAATGTCCCAACCACTTTATATGATAATAAAGCTAACATTGTAAAATTGTCGTGATAAATGTGCAATGTAATTGCTTTCAGGTGGTGAATGTATTCCGATTCTCCCAAGAAGAGAATTAAAACTGAATTCCCCACTACATTTTTAATAAAGTGCAAGCATTTTATCACTGCACCTGGACCAGGGAGTTGATCTGTTGTCTTTCAACCACCAGGGACAAGCAAACTCTGAGTTTTTTAACATTTGTGTGAATCACAACTAAATTATGACTAAGTCAAGCAGCTCATCAATAAAATGAGATGTTATCCTGATTATGTCACTGTTCTTTACCCAATTCTACATCAAGACAGACTTCATAGGCCCCAGTGGTACGATTGGGCAACTGGTGTTAACTGGTGAAAAACAAAGTTAAATATTGGCATCTGGTGTCGGGATCACAAGCCACATTATACCGCTGGCCCACTAAAGCAAATGGAAGATAAAAATCCTTGTGTGAAACTTAAACTTGTATTAATCATCCACAATACTGTTCTCTCGGCAAAGCCGCCATTATGGGGGTTATTTATCAAAGTATCTAATTTTCAGATACAAACTCTGATCAAATCCGCTCGGGTTTTTTACGCTTATTTATTATTACATTTTCCCGAGAATTTGCTTTGCAGGGGAAAAAAACGATTTTCATGATTTTTTCAGATTTTTCATCCGATTTTCGTGATTTTTTCAAATTTTTCAGCCGAAAACTTCAGGGTATTGCACGAGACCTAGCGCACATCAAAAAATCATTGGGACTTCTCCCATTGACTTATATGCAACCTCGACAGGTCTCAGATGCCGGATTTTCAGATTCTGACTTTTTCATCCTCGGGGTTTAATAAAAAAATATAATTTTTTCGTGATTTTTGCATTCGGAGTTTAGTAAATAACCCAGAGGAGCTGGTGGTCAGATCCAAAGCCGAAGAAAGCAGCTATATGAACCAAGAGACTGGGTTTTCATTTGTTCCCTTGGATTTCTGGGCATCTTATGCAACACAATGCTTTATTTTTTTAATGGTGCAGTCACTCAACATTTTGTACAAATCAGGAATTCCTTTATGTGGCATAACTGGGGATCACACATTAATAAGGTAACGTTAATGCTCCCCTGAATACGTGTTAACCAACATTGTACTGAGGATTACATTTATTTTAGCAGGAAATTATGACAAAAACATTTTATTCAAAAACAACAACTGTAAAGAAGAAGGAAAGGTCTTTTTACTTGGGGTTGCCAAAATTTAAGCACCCCCAAATGATCACATGTACTTACCTAAAAACCCAAGGCCGGTGCACCTATTAGGAGAAAACTGCACCGGCACGGGATTCTTCCAGCGAGCACCATGGAGCAATTGTCTTCTGGCGTCTTCTTTTTTCTTGCGGCTGCGCTTACACAGTAGTGCGAAGAAAGCCGCACATTAACGAAAAAGCCGGGTATTATGTTCTACTGTGCGTGCGTCTGCCCCGGGAAATTTGAAGAAAGAAGAAGCCAGAAGACGTTCGCTCCGTGGTTCTCGCTGGAAGAATCCTGGGCCGGTGCAGTTTTCTCCTGATAGATTTCAGGTAAGTACATACAGTACGATCACTTGGGGGTGCCTAACTTTTGGCACCCCATGTAAAAAGACCTTTCCTTCCCTCCTTTAAAGAGATGTGAATATTGAAGCAATTTAGGGTATCCAACATCACAAGCTTTGCCACATTATGGAGGGGTAATGTAGTAACAGGTATTACTGGTTTTCCGATTACCATTTAAAGAGTTACTATACATCCATACTGTAAAATCCTGGGCCAATTTTTTTCATTAGGGAATAATATTGGGCTTGGGGATCCCCTTTAAGCATAATTGGTGCAGGCTAAAAATATGGGAGACATATCTGCTCTTTGCCCATAAAAGATGACATATTCAGGTAACGGGGCCAACCATGTAAACAGTTCCTGTTTACTTTCAATTCAGGTTATGTCCTATGCTATTATATGTTTGCATTACAGATGAAGACCTATGGAAATAATTTAACTTTTTCAGAGCAGCATAAACACATATTTTGCTTCGGTCAGCTATAATTTCCTACAAATATCTATAGGAGCTATTCTTATCATCTCACGGGAAGCCTCAAGCACTATATGTGTTGATCAATGCTGAGCTGTATAAATAGACTAGATACAAAAATGTTCAAGACCACATATGCCAGTTGTTTAGAAAATGACCACACAAGAAGGGCTGTCTTGTTATTTTGCCATAAATAGAAGTTACTTACACTGAAGATCACTTTGTATAATCTACCAGTCTATGTGAAAATGTAGAGTTTTGCAGCAGTCCCCCCCCCTCCTTCCTTGCAGCCACAGAATCTTTCCTCATCTATAGGAACATCTATAACTGAGGCCCCACAGGCACATCTGGGGTTTAAGTTGCTAGTTTTTAACCTGCATTAAGCATATGCCCTGAAATTCCTTGGAATGTGCAATGATGATGATATTGCCATGCATACTTCGGCTGATAATAGGATACCCCCTATGTGGTTTTGTTGTAAAATACAATTCAAAGTGCTTCCCCACAACACAAGTCTGAGCTATTATTTTTCATTCCATTTTCCCAATGGACCCTTTGTTTTATATTTCACATTAATGTGCACAGGAATTTTTAGATTTGTATTGCTGCCTAACCTGATCTAAAGAACATTTAAAACAAGTTCAAAAGCCTGGTTTATTTTCTGTTTCAAATAGAAGCAAAAAGATATATATATTCTGAACAGTGATAGAGGAATTTATTCGACAGGCATGGTTTCTCTGCGAATTTCCACGTTTCGCCGATTGCGAATGCTTTCAAAAAATTGTTGCACATCAAAATTGTCGCGCCAATGCATTTGGACAAAATAGTCACGCTTAGAAAAATTAGGAAAATTATTTTGACGCCCATTGACAATGTCTTTTGCGTTTCTGCCCATCACTAATTCTGAACCAAGTCTATCCTTGTTCCATTCCCTAAGGCTAAGGCCACACTAGGCGATAGCGCCGCGATTTGACTCGCGGCGACTTTTCCCGCGACTTTTAAGCCGCAATCGCCGGGGAAACTTTTGCGCTGGCGTCTATGGGGAATCGCGAAAAATCGCCAGCGTAAAAACACACGCGGCGATCTTTTCTCTACTGTCGCTCGAAATTGCCTCGCTAGGCGATTTCGAGCGACAATAGAAAAAAGATCGCCGCATGCGTTTTTACGCTGGCGATTCCCCATAGACGCCAGCGCAAAAGTTTCCCCAGCGATTGCGGCTTAAAAGTCGCGGCGAAAAGTCGCCGCGAGTCAAATCGCGGCGCTATCGCCTAGTGTGGCCTTAGCCTAAACATGTAATCCAGTGGCAAAAGTTATGAGACAAAGGGTGTCAATTACAAACTGGAAGGCTGTTTGTATAGTGCAAACAGTGCAAGATACCATTTTTTGCATCCTGTTTACATAAATTGCCGTTTTGGGCTGCACTGCCTCCATTCAACTGTTGTCCACTCATGAGGGGAGGAAGGGGGAAGCAGGTAGACATCACTCCTAACTGCCAACTTCATTGCGCTCTTGCCAGAGAGGTCAGCAGATTCCAGTGTTCACCAACAGATCCTGGATTTTTGCTGACGCAATGGGCAGACATAATATCAAAGGCTATTGTGATACTACTAAACTCTATAGTAGTATAGATATGTGTATATAGAATTTATGTGGAAGTAGGGAGGGGTGTGTGTGTGGATACTGGGTTATCATTTGGATGGGTTGACCTTGATGGATTTTGGCTTTCAGCGTGATTTAACTATGTAACCGATGAAGATCCAGACTCTTTAAGGACATTAGAAAAAAGTAGTTGGCAGTGTGCTCAAAACATAGAAATGGCAAGTATCTACTTCAGACAGGTATCTATATGGCCAAACTGGCAATCTGTGGCTTCTGCTAAATGCCAGATGGGTTGCTTTAAGATGCCATAGAAAGTCAGTATTTAGTCAGCTGTTGGCGAGGGTCAGGGTGGGGGTTCATTTCAAGTATGTATTTGAAATACCAGGAAACTTCAAAAGAGGCTGGCACAAGCCTGGAACCCACGAAGTAGTAGTAGACACGAAACGCATCAGGCCTAAAAAAATAAAATTTAAGCTTTTACTATCTGACACCGGCTCTACTACTTCGTGGGTTCCAGGCTTGTGCCATCCTCCTGGTATTTTGCTCCTCTTGCTGAAGGTCTGGGGCGTGTGCACCCGGGCCCAGCGTGTACAGCGGTAAGCTCTTTCAACAAGTTTACACACAGCATATACTGCTTATATATTTGTAAAGTATGTATTTGAAATGTCAGGGTCTATTATTAATCCCAGTCCTGACCTGGGTGTCCATCATTGTAAACCAAGATCCAGGCAAGGTCAAAGGGCAGGACAGGTAACAAACATAGTAGAGCAAATCCTGGGCCAGGTATCAGGGCAGACAACATTCATGAAAATGTCTATCCAGGCAAAGGTCAAACATCAAAGCATCAGATCAGACAAGTGCAACATCTTTTAACAGGACATCTATATTAGTTTAGGCAAATAAGGCATATTAAGAGATGCTTTTAATGGCTATTTTGCTGTACATCTGCATAAAAAGCACAAACAGGCAAACTTGATAATAGCAGTGTTCCATACAGGGCAACATCAACATAAAACAAACTTCAACTGGATGAACTTGAAACAATTTGCAGTCTTTTATTCTGCAGCCTCAGGCAGCCAACCATTTTGGGCTTATATCATGTGTGGATATTTTTTGCAAAGCCTTTTGCCAAGTCACGTTGAAGCTAGAAAATTCCGCAGATCGTTTCCAAGCAAATTCTATGGGACACAAGCATATTGTACTGGTAAATATCTCTCAGCGATGCCAAAGTATCTATTTAGGGGAGACAGTCCCAGTACATTTTGCTTCCCATTGCCTTAGCTTGGATACAATATAAGGCTCTTTATCAAACTCATGTGTGACATAAACCTTAATTGTTCCCATTCTATAACAATGACAGGCATATCGTTATTTTTATTTATAGGAAAAATAAAAAACACTTCAGTTCAGTTTAAAAATAATGCTCATCTTAAAAATAATTTTGTGTAGTACAGGTATAGGATCTGTTATCCAGAAACCTGTTATCCAAAAAGCTTCGAATTACGGAAAGGTTGTCTTCCATAGACTCCATTTTATCCAAATAATCCAAATTTTAAAAAAAAGATTTCCTTTTTCTCTGTAATAATAAAACAGTGTCTTGCCCTTAATCTGAATAAAGATATAATTACTGATGGGCGAATTTGCGTGTCGGTTTTTTTAATGCTGGCGACAATTTTTTTTGATGCCGGCGAATTTTCGCGGCCGTTTTGCAAATATATTCGCCGGCGGTGTGAATTCGCGCCTGGCGAATAAATTCGCCCATCATTAGATATAATTATTGGAAGCAAAACAAGATTATTGGGTTTATTTAATGTTTACATCATTTTTTTTAGTAGACTTAAGGTATAGAGATACAACATACAGAAAGATTCTTTATCCAGAAATCCCCAGGTCAAAAGCATTCTGGATAACGGGTCCCATACATGTAGTAACTTTTTTATAAAAAAAATAAAAAATAATAATAATAAAAAATAAAGTCAAACGTTAATACATATGTGAAATTCTATGTGTATCTTTGTTTGATTTCTACCATTCAGAAGGCAGCTTTTATTGGCCCACAGCAACCAATCGGATTTGTTTGCACTATAATATCTTATAAATAGCAGTAAATATTACCTTCTGGTTAGATTTGACTTATTAATTGGTGCAGGTTATTTAAACAATTAAAACAATAGGAAGCCCTCTTTTGGCTTTTATTAAAGGGATAGTTCACCTTTAAATTAACATTTACTATGTTGCTATGGCTAATTTTAAGCAACTTTTCAATTGGCCTTTATTTTTTATCGTTTTTGAATTATTTTTATCTGGCACTTTCCAGCTTTCAAATGGTCACTGGCCCCATCTAAATACAAATGCTCTGTAAGGCAACAAATATTGTTACTTTTTACTACTCATCTTTCTATTCAGGCCTCTCCTATTCATATTCCAGTCTTTCATACACATCAATGAATGGTTGCTAGGGTAATTTGGACTCTAGCTGCGGGATTGCTGAAATTGCGAGCTGCCGAATAAAAAGCGAAATAACTAAAAAAAACCACAAATAATAAAAAATAAAAACCAATTGCAGATAGTCTCAGAATATCACTCTCTACATAATACTAAAAGCTAACTTAAAGTTGAACAACCCCTTTAATTTTGTGTAGACCAAATGGGCAACACAAAATTGTAAGCTCGGTAACAAGGCTTAAAATAATTGAAGGCCAACAAATATATGTAGGATAACTAATTATTTTCAAGGAATGATAGCTTTGTAGACCGCAACAAGCTGCAGTGATGCTGATGGGCTCTATGGGAAAGAGTAAAGATTTTGTTCACCTAAAACTATAAGTTGTTGAAATGTATTCATAAAAATGCTGTTCTTTCAAGATCTAAGGTTCTATTACCGCTCACTTTTACTGAACAGGATTGTCTGATGCAGGAGACCTTTTACTGACAGTTTCTAATTTATCACTTTAATAAGCAGACATGATGTAGGATTGTCCTGCCTAAGTGTCATGTGTACAATTTAGAACTTGGATTCATTTGCTGTATTTGAGGCCCATACGTAAGTTCAGCAGATGTAATATTAAAAAAATATATGTGAAAAGCAGACTGGAGCACAGGAAGGAACAGTTATGTCAATGCAGACAGCGATCCAATGTTATGATAAGTCTCCATGGCTACAGGAAGGATCAGGGTGGGTAAAAATAGCAGAGTTAATTGGCCCTCAGTTCCAGGGTTTTTTTTCATTGAGTGAGGAAAGAAACATATGTTCTTATTTAAATCCAGGAGGGAAAAGTTATGTGCTGTTATGAATCCATTTTGTGTTTTTTTAATTACACAAGGACTTCGAATATGAATTCCCCATCATCCGACCCAAACATGGAAATATGTCTTACTCCATAGCCGTATGTAATGTCTCATTAAATTCATCCCAAGAGAGACACACTCCTAAATATTTTCTCCACTGGGAGGTCTCGGAACTCGTTCAGAAGAAAGCAATATTGAGGCTGGAAAAAGGAAAAACGGTTGTTTTGATAAACCATTCTATTGTTTCGGTTTTATTCCTTTACACCTATCCTCAGTTATACATCTCATTTGTGTCTGGTGAATAAAATAAATTAGAAAATGATTCTTTGTGGAGTTTGGCAACTTTTAAGGCTTGAATTCTTTTGTACTGGATTGCAATATTATCCTAATAGAATGAAGAGTATTATTTTCGTATGAAGTTAATGAGATTAAATCCGCAAAGCCAAAGCAAATAAATATTGTCAAATCTCCAGTCCTTAAGGGCTGCATACAGACTGTTGTTCACAGGTAAACCATTATCCCATTCATTTCACCATTGACAAGAGCTGATATTTGAACATTTTGCCATTTAGTAAGCATAAGAATTGATCATCTAGATGAGAGCAGTCCAGCTGGCAGCCTGTATCATATTTTTTTTAATATGGGTCTGACTCTTAAAACATGTTCTAAACAAACAGCCCATGCCACCAAAGTAGTTGGGCAACGCCGATCTGGATCATGACTCCAAAACAGAATTTCTCAATAGTAGATTTTTAATTCTCAGAATTTAGTGCTATTGATATACTAAAATAGGTGCTTGGGGGAGTCAGTGGTTAGATCATCTGGCCCGGTCAGAGTCTGAGATCTAGCAGAGAAAGAGCCATAGAAACATAACATAAAAACACAGAGTTCATTAGAATATTGTTAAAATTTAACAGTGCCAAAACAGGAATTTGGGTTCAGAACACTGCGGTGGTTACCCCTGCACCTCATGGATATGATACACCGAATTTCAACACAATGTGCATCTGGTAAGGATTATGTGCTTAGCAGCAGATGAGTTTTGTAGTTATGATGGAGACCAGTTCTTGTCACTTTAGCACAATCGTTCCAGCAGGTCTGGACTGGGATTCACAATAGACATTCCAAGTACACAGAGGCCCAAGCAGCCCCCCACCTGCCCAATAAATAGTGACAATAATAAACATCTGTACAATCATAATAAATCCTCAAATGTATTGCTGTGCCTATGAAAAATATATACCACCCGATTTAAATCTGAAGTTCTTCATCTAAAACAACAGTTGTCAAAAAACAAAAGAGATTTGTAAATGGAGACATGTTTCTGAGTGGGCACAGAACTCAGATGGCATTGTTAAAAAATCAGAGCCAGCCTTAGGGTAAATAGTACCCTTTGTTATTGGGCAACCTTGACAAGAAAGTAGTGCATCAAGCCTACATACAGTTCTACGGTTCTATACAGTTCTCCATGTATGATATGAAGCTTCTCTTTAATTAAATGCGATTAAAGCTACTCTACCTTTCTGGAAAAAACTTTCCGCTACCAACATTGTTGCTTTATGCTTCAATTACTACTGATCTGATAATGTTTGCATGTCCATTTTATATTGCATTTAAAATGGATTTAACTGGAGAGGCTTTTGAACTTTTAAACCTTAAACCTGATCAAAAGACATGAATGTCTCTGTGTATTCTCTAAGACTAAGGTGTTTTGGCGTTGAGCACAAATCCTTAATGTGATCTTTCTGCAAATGTCGTTACTGGTCCGTCACTGGTTACTTCTATACTAAGCATTCCTCAGCATTCTGTAAAATTGACATATTTTGTGTTGAGTGTCTAGATTAAAGATAATTTATTGCAGTATACATGCTTTTACATAATATTGCTACATGATACTTTGTATACTTTTTGTCCCTGCCTGTTTTGATGTATCATATTCTTAGTTACAAAAGAACCAAACATCAGTGAAAAATGGCATCACCCAATATGAGCTGATTACTTATTTTCTATTTTTGGAATTGTGCTTATACCGTGAAATGACAAATTAATAGAGTGAAGGCAGATAGCAAAACAGAGGAGAAATTGGGGGGCATAAAATATCCTTATACCCAGTTGTCAGCCTCAGATTTTGCATCTTCAATGGTAGCTCAATGGTAGCTTTCCTGTTTTCCCTATTCCCTGTATCTAGAGGAAAGTATTAGGTGCACTAGATGGTGGAAGTTCTTGACCACCTATTTCAGTACAGGCAGAAAGCAAAAGGCTCTATACAGGGAATGTCACCCAAATGAAATATAGTATGCTGCCTTTTTAAATTGCCAGGAAAAAACTACATTGCCTATCATTCATCATTCAGTAAGGGGCAACAGGCAATATATTTTGAATACATTTTTAAAACAAAAGTTGACTGTCAACTGTAGGACCTGAAATTCATGACCCAACTCACTAAAGAATGCTTTGAAAGTAGGGTTGTGGCGCCCACTTCCATAGAGGAAAGTAGGGAGCGCCATGATTTCCAGCACACTTAAGTGATTCAGGCTTTGATGTTTGTGCAACTGTATTGTACAAATGTGTGTTTGGAAGTTCTTAAAATATGTTTCAAATTTATATGTAAGTAGCTATAAATGTCAAAGATAGGTGTATCAGGCTGTTATGTGAACTGAAGAAGGAGGAGATTGGTTGAACCATGTTTAATTGTGTATTGATTCCTTTGCAGGAGGTGTCACTTATGTCACAGACAACTTTAATTTTCTAGTTCAGATGCCCAACAAATGTCAGACATCTAAATCTTTTGGTTATTATCCTCCACTAGAGCAGTATCTATACAACTACTGAGTATACACCTGACTCATAATCACACATGTATCAGACCTCAAGGCCAGTATATATTAATTAAGAAAGTAAAAATCTATGGCTATTAGGATATGAAAGCTATTTAGTGAAAAAAAAGCAAGACCAACAAGAGAATTATGTTTTGTGCTTCTGTACCAGCCTAAGGCAACCACAATCCTTTAGCAGGGAAGATCTGTGCCTCCAAAGATGCCCCAGTAGCTCCCCATCTTCTTTTCTGCTGATTCACCGCACATGCTCTGTGCTGCTGTCACTTACTGAGCTTAAGGAACAAACTCACAATATCCTGTATATACATTATATAAATGTCACAATATAAGCTTGACAAGTAAATAATTCAGATTATTGAAAAAGGGCAGCTCAAAAGCCAGCACAATTGGCATTAGAATTAATAATCAGCCCTGTAACATCAGCTTCCCAAAACTTAGTTTCTCAACTACTTACTTGAAAAAGTGTTCCTGGCATCAACGTTGGCATATTCATGCAGAGTAGCGCAGCTGAGCTCTTGGGCGCCATCTTCAGTATCTTTGGATTCCACGCGGAAGTGAGCGCCGACACAGAGTTTTTCTGGTATTTGTTCCTACTGCGCATCCGCTGGAAATGTCCGAAGATTGCTGAAGGAGAAGAAGAGGATCTGAAGATACTGAAGATGGTGCCCAAGAGCTCCGCTGTGCTACTCTGCATGAATATGCCAATGTTATTGCCAGGGACTTCAAGTATGGCAGGAGGGAGAAGATGGGGGGGCAATGGAGGGAAGGGGATGGGGGGTTTCGATTAACGGGGGAGCATAAATAAACATATTTGCCAATTGATTCCATTATATTCTGCCTGGTTGTATTCATGAGCGTTTACTCCATTTGCGTTGAGTGCATTGTTTAGATGCAGCATGTTGCATTTTTTTTGCGCTTGACATGAGTTCAGCTATCAATAGAGCGGAGGGTTGAGTTTGGAGCGAAAAAAAAGCACTTAGGTAAAAAAAGTGTTTAAAAGCAATGTATGGTTTTTTTTAGCAGTCAGCATGAGTTGATATACCCTTGTGTGTAAGAGCCTTAATGAGTACTAAGGGGACACATTTCTTCTCACTGGGGGAATAGTAAATGACCCATATGTTTTTTCAGTCTGAGGATCTTACTGCTTGTTCAAATCCAGTTTATTATGGTCCTTTCTTTCAGCAGTACAGGAACATCTCCAGCAGCCAAGCTTCAGAAAATCTCTGTGACACATCTGCTGCAAAATGTGTTGCCATCACAGCTGCTATAGACTGAAACAAAGCAAAATGACTGAAACGGGATTTTAAGAAATTGACAGCAACTGTAGTGATGATCAGCTTGTAGCAAAGGAGAGTAAGAACCATAAATAACCGCACTTCTTAAAGGAGAACTAAACTCTAAAAATGAATAAGGCTACAAACGCCATATATTATAAACTGAACTTATTGAACCAGCCTAAAGTTTCAGCATCTCTTTTATAGTAATGATCCCGACCCTCAAAGTTGTCACAAGAGTTTCACAACTTGGATTTTATTAGGAGTACCTGCATATGCACATTCTCATTGTGCTCTAAGCAGCAATAATACTACAGGCATAGGATCCCTTATCCGGAAACCCGATATCCAGAAAGCTCCAAATTACGGAATGGCTGTCTCCCATAGAATCCACTTTATCCAAATAATCCACATTTTTAAAAATGATTTCCTTTTTCTCCATAATAATAAGACAGTAGCTTGTACTTTATCCAAACTAATATATCATTAATGCTTATTGGAAGCAAAAGCAGCCTAATGGGGTTATTTAGGGGCTGATTTACTAAGGGTCGAATATCGAGGGTTAATTAACCCTCGATATTCGACTAGGAACTAAAATCCTTCGACTTCGAATATTGAAGTCGAAGGATTTGGCGCAGATAGTACGATCGAACGATCGAAGGATTATTCCTTCGATCGAACGATTAAATCCTTCGAATTGAACGATTCGAAGGATTTAAATCCAACGATCGAAGGACCTTCCCCATAGGCTAACATTGACTTCGGTAGCTTTTAGATGGCGAACTAGGGGGTCGAAGTTTTTTTTAAAGAGACAGTACTTCGACTATCGAATGGTCGAATAGTCGAACGATTTTTAGTTCGAATCATTCGATTCGAAGTCGTAGTCGAAGGTCGAAGTAGCCCATTCGATGGTCGAAGTAGCCCAAAAAAACCTTCGAAATTCGAAGTTTTTTTACTTCGAATCCTTCACTCGAAGTTAGTGAATCGGCCCCTTAATGTTTAAATGAATTTCTAGTAGACTTAAGGCATGAAAAATTACGGAAAGATCTGTTATCCGGAAAACCCCAGGTCCCGAGCATTCTGGATAACAGGTCCCACACCTGTACTAATAAAACATGGGGCCATGGAAGGCTGACAATCCCTTTTTTTTTGTTTGTTTGATGCTCTTTGTAATGGATTATTTCTGTATTTGCGAGGCATGACATTAATTCACATATAAGGACAACAACAGATCATTACACATTTATTTTACACCAACACTATTTTTTTTAATAGCGTCAGGTATTTTATACTCCTTATACATGAATATGAACTATAGTGTAGCCAAACAAATGTTAGAATTCTAGAATGAGTTAATTTAGCATTTTATGCTTTCTGGGACAGATTTCTGTTTGTCTTTTATAGGTGAGATATTCTTGGCAGGTAACACTGTAAAGAGATATTTTGGATCCTTGAGCCGAGCTCCTCCTCCCTGTCTGGTCTCAGTGATCATTTATACCTTTCAGTTTGTACATGCTTCTTCTTGGTTATTGTTTTTATATGAACTCCAGAGGTTTTATTTATTGTTGTACAGGAAGTGAGTTTTTAAGACTTTCAGATTCTCCAGAACAAACAGGCTTTGTCTTGTGATGAGTGAGATTCATCCTTTGGCTCGTGTGAACTATTTTATTTTCCAGTTTCTGCATAAAGGGTTTTACACTGCTAGTACATTCCTTCCCCTTATTCACAGCTGAGTGAACAAAACACTAGAGCAGATCTTCTATTTTTGTGCTGGTTTACTTTGCAGGACACTGTATTGTTAAATATCCTTGATACATACAGCCTGCCGGCCAGGAGCAGCTTTATGTTATATTTCTCATATTCAGACTCCTCAAATAAACGTGGGCGCCAGTGGCTTTACTGAACGATGCCACACTTTAGCAATGGTGGGTGTTGACTTTAATGGTACAAATATATTCAGTAAATGCAGACATAATCACATTTACAAGCCTTTATGTTTAGTGTTCACAACACAGAGGGGTAGCAATGCCTGCATTTGTTGCACAATCTCAACAGGATTTATACAGGGATCATTCTTGGGGGAAAAGGATTTTCCCAAAATGTTTTTTTTTGCATGTTTTAGAGTCCCCCGATCGATTCTAGATAAAAAGTTTTGTATGGAAATTTTCGCCGCGCTAAACGCCATACCCGGAACCATATGTGGTAACGCGTAGAAAAATGAAGTGAACCGTGAATCTGAGAGTTTGAGTCGAAGCGCTTTCCGTTAACCCATCTCGTTGCGAGTCTACAGAAGAAATTGCAACCAAATCCAACAAGCGTAGGACGCAGAAACGCGTTTCGAAAAGTGGTCTTGCACTTTAAGGATCTCTCTATGCCTGAGCCTGACCACTCGAGTCCTTAACCTGGCAGGCTTGTCACTGAAGAGTACTAACCCTCCTGGCCTGGTTGGAGCCTCTGACTGCTCTACTAACTAACCCTTGAGCCTATCTTTCACTGCTAGAGTGACTATTACAGAAGCTGCCCTTGCTTGTACCTCTCCTATACTGGAACCTTCCTCTGTTCCAGTCCCTAGGGAGCACTACCCCACTTCCTCTTGTCGGTGGGGGAACCAAAAGTGGAAGAGCACATGTGTGCTTCCATTTTTACAACCAAGGTGAAAGCTGAGTAGGCTGCCTACTCCCCCTCCCAACAGAACACAGGACCCAGTCTAGCTGGCTAGTAACTCTTTTCTTATGGTTCTACATGTATATGCTGACTCCATAGTATTTTTTATGTTAGTTAACTACACATCTTCTATATCTGTTGGTTATTGCCTGGTACCCACATCTAGAGGACATCCCATTGCTAATGCTCACAGACCTGGAAATAGTACAATATATAGGCAAAAGTATTTGGAAACCTGTGAAATATCTCATTTCAAAACCAAGTGTTTTAAAATGAAGTTGGTCCATTCTTAGTTTAAAACAGTGTTTACCCCCTGTACCGTTTTGGGATGGCTTTCTGCTGGAAATCAGTACTGAGTAGGGTCAGCCTGCTTCCCTCTAAAGCTCTGCTGCACAGACATTGACATGCGTGGCCTTTCCACAAATCTGCAGAACCCAACAGAGTTATTTGCAAACCAACAAAGAATCGGTGACATTCAGGGAGTTATTTATCAGAAAATGTCTCATAATTTTCTGAAAAATACTCCGCACTGATTTTTTCCCCCCCTTATTTATCAATACATTTTGCCAAAAATTTCCTGTGCGGGAGAAAACACGATAAAACTGTGAAATTTTTTTTGAATTGTATGAATTTTTTAGATTTTCTGGCAAAAACTGAGACTTTTCAGATTTGACACCAAAAAACACGTAATTTTTGGATTATTGCACAAAACCCATCGCAGATCAGGATATCTTCCGGACATCTCCCATTGACTTCTACATAAACTCGCAGATCAGGATATCTTCCTGACATCTCCCATCGACTTCTACATAAACTCGGCAGGTCTGACTTGGAGTAATTTTTTATTCAGACTTTTAACACCCTCTGGGTTTAATTAATTCTGAAAAACTCAAGGTTATTTTTCCATGAAAAAAATGTTTTCCCCTTTAAAAGGCCAATGAGATAAATTTGGACATTAATAAAAAAAAACTTAAATTCAATTAATTTCCAAGTATGTCCAGAATTTTAAAGCCAAATAAAAGGCAATGCAAATGCAAATACAATAAACCACTACAAGGATTGTCCAGTGCATATGATACTTAGCTCGGCTCTGAAGGGGTCAGTGCTCCACCCTAGCAAAAGAATGTCCAGCTCTCACAACATAGGGAGATCTTTTCGTAAATATTAATTGATTTTGCCTACGTTAGACATATATAATATAGTGCAGTTTCTGACTAATAGCTGGTGTACAGTTTGGAAAAATGTACAAAGTTTGGAGTGCACAAGCTCAAATTTAGCAATTTACATTCTTTTTCATTTTATTATATTAGAAGTTCTGGCTGCTTATATTATGTTTTTGCTACTGCAGCCGGTAACTAGGCTAGCCAGGTGGTCTGCTTACTGCCAAAGCATTGTATAACTGTCTGCATGACAGTCTGCACACAGTTCTCTGACTGTCAGCTGAAAACAGCTAAGCTTATTGGTATAAATTATTCTGCAAGGGGAGTTTCATTAACAGCATTTTCTATTTACTCATATGAGTAATAGCTACTAATTGCTCTAATAACATGCATTAACCTGTGGCTAGTTTAATTGATCAAGTGCAATTAAAATAATAATTGTACTATGGGATCCGGAAACCCGTTATCCAGAAAGCTCTGAATTACGGAAAGGCTGTCTTCCATAGATTTATTTATAATAAATTATTTTGGATTAAATAATCCAAATTTTAAAAAATAATTTCCAAACTGAGATATAATTAATCCTTATTGGAAAGCAAACCAGTTTATTGGGTTTTCTAGTAGACTTAAAGGGATCCTGTCATCGGAAAACATGTTTTTTAAAAATGCATCAGTTAATAGTGCTGTTCCAGCAGAATTCTGCGCTGAAATCCATTTCTCAAAAGAGCAAACAGATTTTTTTATATTCAATTTTGAAATCTGACATGGGGCTAGACATTTTGTCAATTTCCCAGCTGCCCCTGGTCATGTGACTTGTGCCTACACTTTAGGAGAGAAATGCTTTCTGGCAGGCTGCTGTTTTTCCTTCTCAATGTAGCTGAATGTTTCTCAGTGAGACATGGGTTTTTACTATTGAGTGTTGTTCTTATTTAGATCTATCAGGCAGCTGTTATCTTGTGTTAGGGAGCTGCTATCTGGTTACCTTCCCATTGTTCTTTTGTTTGGCTGCTGGGGGGAAAAGGGAGGGGGTGATATCACTCCAACTTACAGTACAGCAGTAAAGAGTGATTGAAATTTATCAGAGCACAAGTCACATGACTTGGGGCAGCTGGGAAATTGACAATATGTCTAGCCCCATGTCAGATTTCAAAATTGAATATAAAAAAATCTATTTGCTCTTTTGAGAAATGGATTTCAGTGCAGAATTCTGCTGGAGCAGCACTATTAACTGATTCATTTTGAAAAAAAATGTTTTTACCATGACAGTTTCCCTTTAAGGTATGAAGATCTGTTATCCGGTAAACCCCAGATCCCGAGCATTCTGGATAACAGGTCCCAATATTGGTTGCTTTGGCCATTTGACGGTAAAATATCTTTGGACAGACTTTACTTAAATGTGGGGGAGCTTGGTAGGGGACACAGCTGCTGCTGCTGTTGAGCAAAATATCAACCAACACAATACAATACAATAAAAACTAAAATAGTTTTTATTGTAAACTAAAATTCTAAATAAATGTTAGAAACAGGAAATCTTTGTACAGAATTAAAAAAAACGATACGTTTTTGTGGCTGTGAAATGCTGTTTTGGATATGCAGAGAAAACTTTTATCAGGGAGGTAGGCATAAAACAGCCCATGCAAACACCACGTTAATATAATCAGTCTCAAAAAAGCCAAAGTATACTGAGGTTTTTTTTTTTGCCCATTTATGTGTCACAGCTTTTAAAGCTGGCAGTGATAACTGGCAAACTTTGGATACAAAACAGGTGCATCACGCATATGTATATCGCTTCTCAATTCTCTGCCACATTGAAATTGGCAGGCACAGCCCATAGTCCCAGAATTTGTGCTAAAACCATGTACTCTGTATAATAAAGGCAAACTATCATTACGAAGAATGGATTTTATTAAGGGAATCTATTACGGGAATACATTTCATTTTGCCTCCTTCCAGTCATAGGTTTATAGCTGTCCGTACAGACATGATGAGTGGTCCTTCTCTAAATCAGAAATCAGTGTTTGTTTTATCCTCTTCTCCACTTCACTGCAGAGATGTAAGAGAACAAAATGAATTTAGAAAGCAAAACGGGAGGCTGAGCTACGTTGTAAAATCACATCAGTGCAAAAAAAAGCATGTTTATGTTAGGTGGTATAAAGTGACCATAAATCAGCTTTTATCTTATGGAAAAAAAAATCATATAAATTCTGTTTACCATGCAGTTTAAGAAATGGTGATCAAATACACTACACATCCCATGTGAGCTGCAGGCATTGCTGCATAGAATAAGACTTCATTATTAAAGGAACAGTAACACCAAAAAATGTAAGTGTTTTAAAGTAATGAGAATATTGTGTGCTGTTGCCCTGCACTGGTAAAACTGATGTGTTTGCTTCAGAAACGCTACTATAGTTCATATAAACAAGCTGTTGTGTAGCAATGGTGGAAATTGAAAAACGGCTGTATGGCACAGGTTAACTAATGGATAACAGATAACACCATTAGACAGTCAGAGCTTATCTGCTATCTGCTGTGTAACCTGAGCCTTTTCTCATTTGAATGGCTGCCCCCATTGCTACACAGCAGCTTATTTATATAAACAATAGTAATGTTTCTGAAGCAAACAGATCAGTTTTACTAGTGCAGGGCAACACTGCATTATATTTTCATTACTTTAAAACACTATTATTTTTTGACGTTATTGTTCCTTTAAGCTGCGTGTCGATTTTAGGCCATGAAAACAGTGGACTAAGCTGTTGGGGGAGCTAATTGGTAGGTAAGGAGTCTGGTAAAGTCTGGAATTTAGGGAGGTTCAAACAGACAAAATAGGAGGGTCTCATGGCTACATTTTTATTTTCCTGAGGGGACCTGAATCCATGAATTTGCACTCAATGGGGCAGATTTACTAAAAGGTGAAGTGGCAATTCGACAGCATTACCACCCGCAGAGACTTTGCCGATTTACTAACGGGCGCAGTCGTCACTCGCTAGCGAAAGCGATAGAGACGCTCTATCGCCAGGCAATTTTTCGATCTGACGGATGGATGTTACTCCGCAAATTCACTAAAATGCGGATTTTACTGAATGTTACCTCTTTCGTCAGACTTACCTTTCGCCAGCTCAGACCAAGCGAAGTGCGATGGAGTGCATAGGACTTCCTCAATATCCAGTTAAATCACATTTTCTTAGTGGAAAAACTTCAAAAAAACGCTGGTGTCTTTTCCTTTTCTCAGGGTGATAGGCTGCAAAAGCCCTAAACAATATTTTTGTGTAACCAGTTTCCCAGTTTTCCATTTTGGAACATTATTTTACAGTGGGCTGATGTTTAGGGCATTATAACAACTCTATTGAGTTTATAAAGGTTCCCTGGACATGGCTACATATCAGTGTAAATGTAATGTATTTGATGCAACTTGTAACATAAAGACGTCCATTCAACTTTAAATTTCCCACCGTATGCAAAGTAGCCTGAGCGCAAGATCTCTAATGAATTTGCAGAATTGAACGATAGCACATATTCATTTTGATTTTCTTGCATTGCCGAAGTAATGCTAGTGAAAATTCACCAGCGTCCGTCGGCCAGGATGAAACTTCGCATTTTAGTACATTAGCGTTGTCCCATCGAATATTTGTCTGGCGAAGTGTTGCGATAGGTGCTAAGCCATGAATTTTTGCCAGTTAGTAAATTTGCCCCTATGCCTGATAGACCAGTTATTTCACAAACCAGATATGGGATCTTTGCATCACACGTGGCTACTGGGGGAGATTAATCGCCCAGCGACAAATCGCCTATTCTTTGGCTGACTAATCTCCCCTAAATGCCTTTCTTCCAGCTAGAATGTAAATTTCCGACGGGATGGCACTCTGATCTCTTAGTTTTTCTGAAGTCGCCGAAGTTGGCTCACGAGGAAATTTTGGGTGACCTCGGAAAGCCGAAGCAATCCGAGTGTCATCCTGCCAGCGATTTACATTCTAGCCAACGGGAAGGCATTTAGGGGAGATTAGTCGCCTGAAGAAGAGATGATTTTTCGCTGAGCGACTGATCTTCCCAGTAGCCATGTGTGCCACCACCCTTAGGCTGCTTAAAACATTTAAATACCAATATGGTATTATTAATTAATTGTATTATTATTACAGAGGAAAGGGAAATCATTTTTAAAAATTACAATTGTTTGCCTAAAATTTACTCTCTGGCCTTCCCTTCATTAAAAGCTTAATGGAAAGGGGGTTTCTGGATAAGTGATCCCATACCTGTATCAGTAATTTTGGGGGCCCTGATCAGACATTACATTTTAAAGGGATATGAGTATAAAATATTTAAAAGGACTGCTAGGAGCGTTGCTGGGGAATGTTGGTTTTTATAGGACCAAGCTCACTCTTTTCCAGCTTCTGCCATGTACACCAACCCTGTTGTCTTCTCGCAGTGAAATGAACACAAGTGATAAAAAATAATGTTTATTGCCAGCCTATACATATTTTTGGATGGTGCTTTATAAATGTTTATTCGCATAATAACACCGAAGCCAAAACACACTCATTTGCACCTGCACAGTCATTTCTAAGGCTGCAACTTTTCCAAGAAATATTTGCTGGAACCCAGGAAAGCATTTTAGCAAATATTCAACACCTTTTATTTTTATTAGGATTCGTCTAATACACATTTGATCATTAGGCAGCAAAACTGTTATTTCCTGTGAGAGGACGTATCTCCATTTCTGACACTCCATAAACACTAAAATATGCACAGAGATCTGTTCTGCAGTGTGTGTGGAAACCCCCCTGCATAGAAAGAGACGTTCTGCAGAAACCGAGTCAATGATAAAGTGGGTTTTTGCACACGACGTATGTTACATAGGTGACTTTTTAATGTTATCACTAACACAGCCAGAGGTTGCAAATCTGTCCTCATGGCAAGTTTCATAATAGAGGGGGGGATTACCAACTGGCTAGAATTAGAGATGGTGACTAAATTATGTATGGAATAAATGTGATGTAATGAAAATAAGTAACAGAATTATGCTACACCTGCACCTTATTATCTCTCAGTCCCCAGTGGAAGGAGTAGCCCCTGTGCCAGACACTCACATCTACTGCCAAAGTATCCTGACATGGTGTGCTTGATAAGATCCATTGGGTGAAACACCCACATCGCTGGCTGCTAAAGCTAAATATACATACCAGGAGTTGAATCTAGAGAGTGTTAACTGATGAGGTTTAGAGATGTCGCGAACTGTTCGCCGGCGAACTTGTTCGCGCGAACATCGGGTGTTCGCGCTCGCCGGAAGTTCGCGAACGTCGCGCGACGTTCGCCATTTTGGGTTCGCCATTGTTGGCGCTTTTTTTTGCCCTCTCACCCCAGACCAGCAGGTACATGGCAGCCAATCAGGAAGCTCTCCCCTGGACCACTCCCCTTCCCTATAAAAACCGAAGCCCTGCAGCGTTTTTTCACTCTGCCTGTGTGTGCTGAAGAGATAGTGTAGGGAGAGAGCTGCTGCCTGTTAGTGATTTCAGGGACAGTTGAAAGTTTGCTGGCTAGTAATCGTTTTGATACTGCTCTGTTATTGGAGGGACAGAAGTCTGCAGGGGTTTGAGGGACATTTAAGCTTAGGTAGCTTTGCTGGCTAGTAATCTACCTTCTACTGCAGTGCTCTGTATGTAGCTGCAGTGGGCAGCTGTCCTGCTTCTGATCTCATCTGCTGACTGCTGCAATAACAGTAGTCCTTGTAAGGACTGCTTTTATTTATTTTTTTGTTGTTTTACTACTACTACTACTACTACTACTATAAGAGCCCAGTGCTATTAGTCTAGCAGTGTTGGGGAGTGGGACTGGTGTGCTAATCTGCTGCTCCTAGTAGTTCAGCAGCACCAACTTTAATTTTTTTTTTTTAATATTCATTTTTTTTTTATTTTACTTTTTTTTATTTTACTACCGCTGTAGTAGTGTATAAGTTGACCTTTTAGGCATTATTTGCCCTGTAGGCATTATTTGCACACTGTTTTCTTCAACCCGCCATCGAGCTGTGTGACCTTGTTCACATTCTGTCTAAATATCCATAATATTACCGTCTCCAGAAAAAACACCGGAGTCACTTTTTTCAAGCAGCCATAATATATTTTACGTAATCCGTATCCACCGCTGTAGTAGTGTATACGTTGGCCTTGTAGGCATTATTTGCACACTGTTTTCTTCAACCCGCCATCGAGCTGTGTGACCTTGTTCCCATTCTGTCTAAATATCCATAATATTACCGTCTCCAGAAAAAACACCGGAGTCACTTTTTTCAAGCAGCATTCATATATTTTACGTAATCCGTATCCACCGCTGTAGTAGTGTATACGTTGGCCTTGTAGGCATTATTTGCACACTGTTTTCTTCAACCCGCCATCGAGCTGTGTGACCTTGTTCCCATTCTGTCTAAATATCCATAATATTACCGTCTCCAGAAAAAACACCGGAGTCACTTTTTTCAAGCAGCATTCATATATTTTACGTAATCCGTATCCACCGCTGTAGTAGTGTATACGTTGGCCTTGTAGGCATTATTTGCACACTGTTTTCTTCAACCCGCCATCGAGCTGTGTGACCTTGTTCCCATTCTGTCTAAATATCCATAATATTACCGTCTCCAGAAAAAACACCGGAGTCACTTTTTTCAAGCAGCATTCATATATTTTACGTAATCCGTATCCACCGCTGTAGTAGTGTATACGTTGGCCTTGTAGGCATTATTTGCACAGTGTTTTCTTCAACCCGCCATCGAGCTGTGTGAGCTTGTTCACATTTTGTCTAAATATTGATAATATTATCGTCTCTAGAAAAACCACTTGAGTTACTTTTTTTCAAGCAGCATTCATATATTTTACGTAATCCGTATCCACCGCTGTAGTAGTGTATACGTTGACCTTGTAGGCATTATTTGCACACTGTTTTCTTCAACCCGCCATCGAGCTGTGTGAGCTTGTTCACATTTTGTCTAAATATTGATAATATTATCGTCTCTAGAAAAACCACTTGAGTTACTTTTTTTCAAGCAGCATTCATATATTTTACGTAATCCGTATCCACCGCTGTAGTAGTGTATACGTTGACCTTGTAGGCATTATTTGCACACTGTTTTCTTCAACCCGCCATCGAGCTGTGTGAGCTTGTTCACATTTTGTCTAAATATTGATAATATTATCGTCTCTAGAAAAACCACTTGAGTTACTTTTTTTCAAGCAGCATTCATATATTTTACGTAATCCGTATCCACCGCTGTAGTAGTGTATACGTTGACCTTGTAGGCATTATTTGCACACTGTTTTCTTCAACCCGCCATCGAGCTGTGTGAGCTTGTTCACATTTTGTCTAAATATTGATAATATTATCGTCTCTAGAAAAACCACTTGAGTTACTTTTTTTCAAGCAGCATTCATATATTTTACGTAATCCGTATCCACCGCTGTAGTAGTGTATACGTTGACCTTGTAGGCATTATTTGCACAGTGTTTTCTTCAACCCGCCATCGAGCTGTGTGAGCTTGTTCACATTTTGTCTAAATATTGATAATATTATCGTCTCTAGAAAAACCACTTGAGTTACTTTTTTTCAAGCAGCATTCATATATTTTACGTAATCCGTATCCACCGCTGTAGTAGTGTATACGTTGACCTTGTAGGCATTATTTACACACTGTTTTCTTCAACCCGCCATCGAGCTGTGTGAGCTTGTTCACATTTTGTCTAAATATTGATAATATTATCGTCTCTAGAAAAACCACTTGAGTTACTTTTTTTCAAGCAGCATTCATATATTTTACGTAATCCGTATCCACCGCTGTAGTAGTGTATACGTTGACTTTGTAGGCATTATTTGCACAGTGTTTTCTTCAACCCGCCATCTAGCTGTGTGTATTATCGTTTCCAGAAAAACCAACTGAGTTTTTGTTGTTGTTGTTGTTTTTTTAAAAATAATGCCAGGCAAAGGCAGGCCGCCACGCAGAGGCCGTGCTAGGGGCCGTGCTGCTATGCAATCCTGTGGCCCTAGCAAATTTCCCAGTTTTAAAAAGCCAATGACCCTGAACTCCCAAAATGCTGAAGAGGTAGTTGACTGGCTTACACAGCACACCCCATCCTCTACCGTTTCTAACTTTACCACAACATCCTCCTCATCCTCCACTGCTATGGCCACCCCACGTAACACTTCCTCCACCACCGGTGCCCCTTCTTCACTGGGGTCAGAGGAGTTATTTTCCAATGAGTTTCTTGAACTGAGTAATGCGCAACCATTATTGCCAGAAGAAGATGAAGGAGATGAGGACCTTACACCAGATTTAATTCTGGCAGAGAACACGATAGAGATGGACATAATGAGTGATGAGGAGGAGGTCCCCGCTGCTGCTTCCTTCTGTGATGTGTCAGAAGAAATTGATGCATCTGAGGAGAATGATGATGAGGAGATTGATGTTTTGTGGGTGCCTAGTAGAAGAGAGCAAGAGGAGGGTAGTTCAGATGGAGAGACGGAGAGTCAGAGAGGCAGTAGGAGAATAAGACTTAGAAGAAGCAGGGAGGACAGCCCGCAGGGATCAGCAGGGCAACAACATGTATCGGCACCTGTGTTCAGCCGGCCAACGCACCCGCCATTGCCGCCAATACCGCCAACTCCGCCAACTTCTACTGTTACCGCCAGATCGCACACTTCCAAAAAGTCAGCAGTGTGGGATTTTTTTTAATGTGTGTGCCTCTGACAAAAGCATTGTAATTTGCAATGAGTGCAGTCAGAAACTGAGCCTTGGTAAGCCCAACAGCCACATAGGTACAACTTCTATGCGAAGGCACATGAGCGGCAAGCACAAAGCACTTTGGGAGCAACACCTCAAAGGCAACAGGCAAACTAAAAGCCACACTCCTTCTGGTCCAGCATCTTACTGCTCTACCTCTGCTCTCCTTGACCCGTCTGAACCACCCTCCACTCCGCCTTCCACCTTGACCACCTGTTCCCATTCCCAGTCATCTGCCACCAGCCAAGTTTCTGTGAAGGCCATGTTTGAGCGTAAGAAGCCAATGTCTGACTGTCACCCCCTTGCCCGGCGTCTGACAGCTGGCTTGTCTGCACTCTTAGCCCGCCAGCTTTTACCATACCAGCTGGTGGACTCTGAGGCCTTCCGCAAATTTGTAGCAATTGGGACACCGCAGTGGAAGGTACCCAGCCGCAATTTTTTTTCTAAAAAGGGAATACCACACCTGTACCAACATGTGCAGAGCCAAGTTACCGCATCTCTGTCACTTAGTGTTGGGCCAAAGGTCCATATGACTACTGACGCATGGTCCTCCAAGCATGGTCAGGGCAGGTATGTCACCTACACTGCCCACTGGGTGAACTTGGTAATGGCTGGGAAGCAGGGAATGGGTAGCTCAACAACAACAGTGGAGTTGGTGTCACCGCCACGGATTGCACGCGGTTCTGCCACCACCTCTACTCCTCCATCGCTCTCTACCTCGTCTTCTTCTTCTTCTTACTCTGCTGCTGGGTCCTCCTTCTCCTCCTCCACACCTGTGCACCCCCAGCTCCCCCTAGGCTATTCGACGTGCCAGGTACGCCGTTGTCACGCTGTCTTGGGGATGACGTGCCTGGAAAGCAAAAACCATACCGGATCTGTACTCCTGTCATCTCTGCAGTCACAGGCCGATCGGTGGCTGACCCCACACCAACTGCAGATCGGAAAAGTGGTGTGTGACAATGGAAGCAATCTGTTGGCAGCGTTGAGACTAGGCAATTTAACACATGTGCCCTGCATGGCACATGTGTTAAATTTAATAGTCCAACGTTTTGTCTCCAAGTACCCAGGATTCCAGGACGTTCTCACCCAGTCCAGAAAGGTGTCGGCCCATTTCAGACGTTCCTACACAGCCATGGCACGCCTTGCTGACATTCAGCAGCGCTACAACATGCCAGTCAGGCGTTTGATTTCTGACAGCCAGACTCGCTGGAATTCAACGCTCCTTATGTTGGAACGTCTGCTGCAACAACAAAGGGCCGTCAACGAGTACCTTTTTGAACTGGGTGGTAGGACTGGATCTGCACAGCTGGGGATTTTTTTCCCCCGTTACTGGGTGCTTATGCGCGATGCCTGCAGGCTCATGCGACCTTTTGAAGAGGTGACAAATATGGTCAGTCGCACCGAAGGCACCATCAGCGACCTAATACCCTTCGCTTTCTTCCTGGAGCGTGCCGTGCGACGAGTGACAGATGAGGCTGTAGACCAGCGTGACGAGGAGCTGGAAGCGCACGATTTCTGGTCGGAATCACCAGAACGAACCCAGGCACCTGCTGCAACGCAGGGAGAGGTGCCAGAAGTGGAGTCAGAGGAGGAAGGTGGCTTTGTGGAGGAGGAGGAGGAGGACCAACAGGAGCAGGCTTCCCAGGGGGCTAGTGGTGACCTTTTGGGGACCCCTGGTCTTGTACGTGGCTGGGGGGAGGAGACCGTGGATGATGCAGTCCTTGATAATGAGGAAGCGGAGATGGATAGCTCTGCATCCAACCTTGTGAGAATGGGGTCTTTCATGCTGTCATGCCTGTTGAAGGACCCCCGTATCAAGAGGCTTAAGGAGAAGGACCTGTACTGGGTCGCAACGCTACTAGACCCTCGGTACAAGCATAAAGTGTCAGAAATGTTACCAACATACCACAAGTCCGAAAAGATGCGGCATTTACAAACCAGCCTGCAAAACATGTTGTACAATGCTTTTAAGGGTGATGTCACTTCAGGAACTCATCAACATTCCAGGGGCAGAGGTGCCAGTAATCCTGCCACGAGCACACCTGCAAGGACAAAGCCCTTTGGCCAGTCTGTAACGTCAGACATGCAAATGTTTTTCTGTCCAAGGCAGCGCCACAACCCTTCTGGATCCACCCTCAAAGAACGCCTCGACCGGCAGGTAGCGGACTACCTGGCATTAACTGCAGATATCGACACTCTGAGGAGCGATGAACCCCTGGACTACTGGGTGCGCAGGCTTGATCTGTGGCCAGAGCTGTCACAATTTGCCATGAACCTCTTGTCTTGCCCAGCCTCAAGTGTGCTCTCAGAAAGGACCTTCAGTGCAGCAGGAGGGATTGTAACTGAGAAGAGAACTCGCCTAGGTCACAAAAGTGTCGATTACCTGACCTTTATTAAAATGAATGAGGGGTGGATCTCGGAGGGTTACTGCACGCCGGAAGACTTGTTCTGACTTCTATGCAGCTGTCCTTCTCTTCAAGCCTCATGACTCCACACACAGCTGTCCTTTAGCGTCCTCCTCCTCCCTCCGCCACCGTTACAAACTAGGGTGCAAACCCTACTGGTTTAATTTTTTCTGGCCTCTGTGCTTCAGTGGCTGCAACCAAAAAAACTGGGCAAACAATGTCTACAAGGTCAACGTATGGCAAAAAATGACTATTTTCAGCATTTATATGGCATATTTTTTCTGGCAACTGTGCTTCAGTGGCTGCGTCCAAAAAAATGCATATTTTCTGCATTTATATGGCATAATTTTTCTGGCAACTGTGCTTCAGTGGCTGCGACCAAAAAAATGCATATTTTCTGCATTTATATGGCATAATTTTTCTGGCCTCTGTGCTTCAGTGGCTGCAACCAAAAAAATTTATATTTTCAGCATTTATATGGCATAATTTTTCTGGCCTCTGTGCTTCAGTGGCTGCAACCAAAAAAATTTATATTTTCAGCATTTATATGGCATAATTTTTCTGGCAACTGTGCTTCAGTGGCTGCGACCAAAAAAATTACTATTTTCAGCATTTATATGGCATATTTTTTCTGGCCTCTGTGCTTCAGTGGCTGCGGCCAAAAAAACTGGGCAAACAATGCCTACAAGGTCAACGACGTTGACCTTGTAGGCATTGTTTGCCCAGTTTTTTTGGCCGCAGCCACTGAAGCACAGAGGCCAGAAAAAATATGCCATATAAATGCTGAAAATAGTAATTTTTTGCCATACGTTGACTCAACGTATATGGCAAAAAATGACTATTTTCAGCATTTATATGGCATATTTTTTCTGGCAACTGTGCTTCAGTGGCTGCGACCAAAAAAATGCATATTTTCTGCATTTATATGGCATAATTTTTCTGGCCTCTGTGCTTCAGTGGCTGCAACCAAAAAAATTTATATTTTCAGCATTTATATGGCATAATTATTCTGGCAACTGTGCTTCAGTGGCTGCGACCAAAAAATGCATATTTTCTGCATTTATATGGCATAATTTTTCTGGCCTCTGTGCTTCAGTGGCTGCAACCAAAAAAATTTATATTTTCAGCATTTATATGGCATAATTTTTCTGGCAACTGTGCTTCAGTGGCTGCGTCCAAAAAAACTGGGCAAACAATGTCTACAAGGTCAACGTATGGCGAAAAATTACTATTTTCAGCATTTATATGGCATATTTTTTCTGGCAACTGTGCTTCAGTGGCTGCGTCCAAAAAAACTGGGCAAACAATGCCTACAAGGTCAACGTATGGCAGTTGTTTAAAGAGAACAGTAGATTACTAGCCAGCAAAGCTACCTAAGCTAAAATGTCCCTCAAATCCCTGCAGACTTCTGTCCCTCCAATACAGAGCAGTATCAAGCAGATTACTAGCCAGCAAGCTTACTATCATCTGTCCCTGAAATCACTAACAGCTCTCCCCCTACACTATCTCTTCCAAGCACACACAGGCAGATTTTTCAGATACATTTTTGCCCTTGATCCCCCTCTGGCATGCCACTGTCCAGGTCGTTGCACCCTTTAAACAACTTTAAAATCATTTTTCTGGCCAGAAATGTCTTTTCTAGATGTTAAAGTTCGCCTTCCCATTGAAGTCTATGGGGTTCGCGAACCGTTCGCGAACCGCTCGCATTTTTGCGCAAGTTCGCGAATATGTTCGCGAACTTTTTTTCCGACGTTCGCTACATCCCTAATGAGGTTGGCCACTAAGGTCCATTTTTTACATATTTCCAAACATCGTTCCCTAAATAAGACACAACGTGCATTTTGGGCCCTTGGGGCATCCTTGTGTACAGTTTAATTTGAGTTACCTTCTTTTTCTTTGCCAAACACCTATGCCCTAAATCACACTCCTTTCCATAATTACAACCATTCTATCCACCAATATCCAACAACCCTTGTATGTAGGATTGTGCATCAGTGATGCAGAACCAAACTTTGGTGCCCAATGTGTCATCTCAGGTCCTGGGTCCCAGGTGTGGTTGTCACCTCTGCATATCCTGTATCTCCTCCTCTAAAAAAGAAAATTGCCACAATTATAAATAAGAATGCCATAGTCAAGAGGAAGGAGGCAGTAGATATATAGACATAAAGAGAGTAAGGAGCCAGTAATGACAACCAGGGCCAGGCCAAGTCGACCGGGCATCCTAGGAAACCTGGCTGGCCCCCTGCCTTGCCCAAGCACATCGTTCAAGCGCATGAGCAGTAGCTGAGTGGAGGTCGGGGGAGGGAGAACGGCAAAAGGGAGGGAGGGGATAGTGACAGAGGGCAGCAAACTCAGACTAGGGGGTAGGCAGAAGACACTTTAATAGGTACCTGCCCATTCCCCCTATCATTGTACCCTAGGCAGGTGCTTTTATGCCCACCCCTACTTCCGGCCCTGATGACAAAAGCCAGATAATACAAGAGCAAATGAGTGCAAAAAGGAGAAGATATTATATGAATGAATGACACTGATGATCAAGATCAGATGATCCACTAAATGTGGTCAGAAACAATTCTATAAATGACATTGCAGTGAACCCAAGACAGCAGTCAAAATCACCAGTGGGGAAAGGAGGTTGGTTGGTTGGTGTTCCAAGACTTAAAAAACCCTTCTGGGTGCCATTTATGAATACTGTTTGTACAAATCTACAGGAAAGTACTTTAATTATTTAACAATAAAGCAACATTTTGGCCATATATTCCGGACCTATTAACAACGTAGTCCTTGGAGGATGATATTTCTGGCTTAATGCATACAAGGTACTCATTTAGGAAACTCATATTTCTTCCTGGTCTGACACAGTTGTAAATTATCCTATTGGAATTTTTTTTAGCCATTCAGACTTTTAGAGGTTTTCAATTTTTTTTTTCGGATTTTTCACAAGTAATTGTCCAAAAAACGTTCACTGTCAAGGTTTTCAAGTTTTCCATATTGTCGTCACGTTCGGTATCCCAAAATCCAGAACAAATGCCACAGCCCCTGTTACGGCTCGTACTTCTGCCTATAACAGCCGGGAGGAGACATCGCTACTTGAATGCCGCCATGTCTTGAAGTGAGAGGGCCAGGTTGAGGGTTCATGGGAGGCACGAGAACAGGAACATGTGACAATAGGAATGGGGAAAGAGTAAGCGTAGTTGTGTAACAGGCCGAGGTCAATAACCAGTCAATCAGCGCAGTACAGAATCGGAATCCGGAAGAATAATCAATAGCAGGTAAAGGTCAAATAGAAGAGGTGCGCAGAAGAGGAGGCGGCAGGAGTCCCCACAGGTAAAGCAAGGCAAAGGCATCCCACATACCCTCATAATTGTTTTGCAGATAGTTCACGTTTTTTTACCTTTTATTTTTATTCTTATTCGGTTCGTATCTTTTAATTAGTTTGATTGTGGTTTCTAAGACTGCACACATGTTGCAACAAAGTGCCAGTGAAACAATAATTGGGCAGTACAAGCTTCCTGAAGCTGAATACAAATAGATTCCATTCCATCATATCCAGTAGGAAATAGTAAAACCTATTGGCAGACCTGTTTGCCCTTGCCTGTGTTATGCCCCAAAACTGGTTACTGTGCCTAATTACTGCACATACTGTATCCTGCAGAAAGAACAAAACAAAAAACATAGGATCTATAATTAGGCATACTTTCAGGATTTGCACCCAATCCAATCCAAGACATAACATCTTTATAATTACTAGACTTTCCTCATACAGCAAGATAAAAGGAAGCTGCCAAATAATGTATATATTATCTTAAAACAAAATCAGAGGGTGATGGTTAAGTATTGCAATAGATGTTTTCTAAAAATTTCCATCCCTTCACTTTGAACATAAGCCCGGAATTCTCCCATGTGAAATTTCTGAGCCCAGCTCATAAAAAGAAAAAAAGTGCAGGCTATTTCCTTTGGCTTTCCATGTGCTTTACTGGGAAACAGCGAGTAGAAGTATGTTCCATTACGTAATGTACTTCTTTGTCTCTCTCTGCGCAGAAGGCTGCAGTTGTGCTCAGGATACTGTAATTCACTAGACACTTCCTTGCAAGCTTCTCTGCATCAGATACGGTCATTAGGGATTTTGTTTTGAAATCAAAACGATATTCTTCTTTTAGGTTGAAGCTAAAATAGGGAAATATTCACATATTACATTTCAACATTTTCAGTTTGTCTGGCATTATTTTCGCTGTTTGCCATGCAAGTGACATCTGCACCTGATTCTTTAGGTAAGAAAGTTAGTCCAGCACCCACTGTTTCATGAATAAAACGGCCTTTATTGGACCAAGGGCATTACCCGTAATGCCCTTGGTCCAATAAAGGCTGTTTTATTCATGAAACAGTGGGTGCTGGACTAACTTTCTTCGCTAATATTGCCAGTGGAAGGTGGCCACTGGAGGACGTGCACCCAGCCAAAGAAGTGAGTTGCAGTTGTGCTGACTACTAATCTGCTACCTGATTCTTTAGGTGACTAGTGATGCCTTGTCAGGAGGTAGTGGTCGCTCCGGTGTTCATCTGTGTCAATAGGAGCAGCAGTGCCTGATTCTGAATGGAAGGCAGGAAGGACTAAGTGCAACTATACAAAAGTGCAAGGTGTGCATTTTGACGCAAGTATCTTTAATGGGGGGGGCAATTCACTGCAGGGAAAAGTGCAAGTTGGCCACTGTCCTTGGTTGTTAATTATACTATAGTCTTTAAATTAGTCTTTAAATTAGGGGCATTTGGCTATAGGGGTCATCCCTGTAAATTAGGGCCAGTTGGCTATAGGGATTATCAGTAAAAATTTGAATCAGATAGCTATAGGGTTAATCTCTGGAAATTAGGGTTAGTTGGCTATAGGGATTATCAGTGAAAATTAGAAGTAATTGGTTATAGGGATCGTCCCTGGAAATTAGGGGCAGTTGGCTATAGGGATTATAAATGAAAATTAGAAGCAATTGGCTATAGGGATAGTCCCTGGAAATTAGGGTCAGTTGGCTATAGGGATTGTCCCTGGAAATTAGGAGCAGTTGGCTATAGGGATTATCAGTGAAAATTAGAAGTAATTGGCTATAGGGATAATCTCTGGAAATTAGGGGCAGTTGGCTATAGGGATTATCAGTGAAAATTAGAAGCAATTGGCTATAGGGATAATCTCTGGAAATTAGGGGCAGTTGGCTATAGGGATTATCAGTGAAAATTAGAAGCAATTGGCTATAGGGATAGTCCCTGGAAATTAGTTTCAGTTGGCTATAGGGATTATCAGTGAAAATTAGAAGCAATTGGCTATAGGGATAATCTCTGGAAATTAGGGGCAGTTGGCTATAGGGATTATCAGTGAAAATTAGAAGCAATTGGCTATAGGGATTGTCCCTGGAAATTAGGAGCAGTTGGCTATAGGGATTATCAGTGAAAATTAGAAGTAATTGGCTATAGGGATCGTCCCTGGAAATAAGGGGCAGTTGGCTATAGGGATTATCAGTGAAAATTAGAAGCAATTGGCTAGAGGAATAGTCCCTGGAAATTAGAAGCAGTTGGCTATCGGGATCGTCCTTGTAAATTAGGGGCAGTTTGATTATATAGGCATTAGAGGTGTTTTTAAGGCTCCAGACTGACAAAAGAGCATGTTGCAATCTTGTTACTTGCAATCGTCCGGATGTTGAGACATTATTATTATTTTTGCTATAATACTTTCTATTTCCTGCTTTGTGTTCTAAAAATAAGTGTTTCTACGAGAATAATGTACTTAAGCAGCATTTGTACTTTCATTTCCTTTTTATCTTCGACTTATTGAAATCCCATCAGGCCAGAAAATAAATTAATGTTAGTCTCTTCAGAAACAAAAATACTACATTAATTATACTTTATGGCACTAGGAAAGAAGAAGTCTGAATTTTTATAAATGTTTTCCCATATCATTTCTCAAAAACCCTTTTTATTTGCGGGTCAAACGGGAATCTGAATTATGATGAAGGAAAATGATGGATTAGAATAAGCAAGAGCAACTTGTTATGTTTTGGGTAGCTGAGGATGAGCAGAGTATAACAGTGCTTTATTAGCAGAGGCATGCAGCCATTACAGGAAACAACCACAGAACTCAGTTATGTTCCGTGTAAAGCACAATAATGATTGTTTAGAATATGACACTGCCTCTTCTCTGCTACAGGCTTGCTTCTGCACAAAAGCAATATATATATATATATTTAGTTTTCTACATTATTAAACATTACCCACACATGAAAACATTTTGTCAGATTGCATAATGCAGTGTGCAAAGGGCAATTTTGGATGCAATTCATCATATTTTTTAACCACAATGTGTTTCCCCCCCCCAAATCTGCAGGGGGCATATATAACATATAGGCACTTGAGGGCCTGTGTGTAGGACGTAGTATTGCCACCTCTCTGGATTTGACCTGGACAGCCCGGTTTTGAGAAGGGCTGCCTGAGTCAAGATAGTTTTCCAAATAAGGAAAACCAGGCAAATTCTCCCTTGATTGACGTGGCAGTCAGAGATTGACTCCAAATGAAAGTCCAATTAGGGGATAAGGTAGAGACCCTGGCCTAGCCACACAGTAATATACAATTTGAAAAAAATTTGATGCCAATACTTGCCTTGTCTGCTGCAAATGGGGGGGTTCCCAATCTTTATTCCATGGTGCTCATAACACTTCACTGTGATCAAACGTTTCGGGAGATTGGCTCCACCCCATGACATATCTCACTCCGGTCACAAAATCACTGGTCCTCTCTCTGATGTCATGGCCACACCCCCTGCCCAGATTGTAAGCCACGGAAAGGTGGCAACCCTAGTAGGGTTGCAGCTTTAAGGGTAAAAAGACCCTGCTTCCCTGTTGGCAGATGTTTTCCTACTAAATCTGGCAGGTTCATCGACCATTGTGCAGAGGAAGTAACGTCACAAGCATGCTTGTTGCCATGTGAGGTCAGCTCTGGACCTGATATTAGCCATGCCACAAAACGAATGCACCCATGTGTGCACGTTTTTATGAATCAGGTACAAGTTGCAGCCCACTGTATGAGCCACGGAATTGCCACCATGTTTAGGGTGAAAGTAGCTCCAGGATTCCCTGATGTCAGGCTCACTTGCACATGATTCAACAAAAGAGACAGGATACCTAAAAGCACTGGCCAATGGTGCAACTACACTGAAGTGCAGGGACTATGTTTGGACCATTAATAAATTGCATCAAAAATTGCAACAGTTTAATCCGCATGGAAAGCTTACACAAGCACTTCTCTAAAACCCTGTTCTCTAGTAACAGTTCTTTGGAGAGATTAAAAAGAATTGTGACGTCAACCGTTAATACTTATGGCAATGTTTTGCAATGATAAGGACTATGATTTTATTCTTACTGGTGTATAATTCTCCATCTTTGTGTGAGTTGTTGGTACAATAAACCACAGTTACAAGATTCAGAGTGCTGCGGCATGTCTTCTTTGGTGTTATATGTGGGTCCCTGGTGGTGGGACTAGCAGTTTGTACCTGATGCTGAAACAAGCGGATTTGTATAGCGATGCCCTAATTGTGTTTCATTCCTAAACTTTGTGATTTCCCCTTTTGGTTTTATTATCTGAAGTTTTCCTTTGTACTTATGCCTTGCATTTACCCCATGAACATTATCAATGACCATGCCTCTCATTAACCTCCACATACTGTCAGCCTTTTTCAGAATCACTGCCATTGCCATTACTTTGCAGCAGCCAGATAATCTATTTTTGTACCTGAATTACCCAGAAATTCAGGACTTTAAAATTTCAGTTATTTCTTGTATCATTCTACTTAAAATCTGTATGAGACAGTTTGGCTAAAAGAGACTTTTTGATCCTCAACCAAACAACCCCCACATCTTTGGGCCATTTCTCTGCAGCATGTTCCTTTGCTGGGATTGTGTGTACTGTGGTGGAATAAATTCATCTGACAGTTTCCATCATTCAAACTGTGCCAAAAACTCCTATGACAAGGGACGCTGAAAGCTGGTTACAATAAATGAGGGGGTGTTACAAAGGGAGGCTGAATAACAAGGGTTGTCTGTAATAAAGTCTCTATGTTATGCTTGTGTGGGCTTATGAATAAAAGGTCCATATATTTCAATCCATGTTCTTCATGTAGAAAAGGGCACTTATATATCATTTGTCCTACATGCAAAATGTTGTTTTGGTGGCTTACATAGATGGTGGCAAAGATCTGATATTTCTAGTTAAATTGTAATGTTCATAAAAGAAGCCTCAGGTGAAATATTATCTACTGTCACTTCAACATACTGTTGATTTCTAAATGAATCCCTCTTGCTCTCCCAAATGTAATATTCAACTCCTGAGCCTGCACAGAATATTTAAGGGATGTTATATTTATAAATTCAAAAGGAATGAATAAGCAGCTAAAGGTGGTTCCAATATATCACGAATGGTGTTTAAATGTGGGACACTGCAGGGAAAGGGATGAATAAGAATAGGAAAAGAGGCCCGATAAAGCTTCCTCTCATCTGCTTTCATTTGATCTGGGTCTGATCTATTATCCAGAATGCTTGGGACCTAGTGTGCCGCAGACAAGTTTTTCTATAATTTAGAGCACTATTTATCTAATGCTGTTAATGAAATTAAACATAAAAAAATAGGATTGTTTTACCTAAAACTGGAGTCATGTAGTGGGTCAGGTACTGGTAAATACCCACAAGGCAGATTCTACTTGATGTCTGCACCACATGTATGGTCGGTGGGTAATCTTTAGTTGCAGTGGTTACAGGTTACAGGCAGCCAATTAAGGGGTTAACATGTGAAAATGTACTTTTCCCCGTGTATAATGATCCACTTACAGTCTAGTCAAGGCTTACTACAGGAGGCAGGTCGGGGTCAGAATGAGCAGGTTATGGGTTAGGTCCCTACCTTGAAAGCTAATTTACTCTAGCTGTCAGGGCTACATGAAATGTTAGTACTGACAGCACAGAGTGCAGCATTTCACCATAATTTCAGGATAAAGGGGAGGTGAACCTGAGGCAATTGTGGCTGATGCATCATAATTCGCAAAATTGTCCTTATCTGGATGGCTTCACTTACAGCGATCGCTATCAAAATGATCTGTGTGGCCAATTCTTTAGGTGCAGGTACCAGGAGCTTCAGGGTTCCCCTGCATCAGAGGGGCAGGAGCTGTAACCCCCCTGAACCATGTGCAACACCACAGGCCCCCCGCCCCAGCTGCAAGCCCCCCCCCCGGGCCACAAGCCATCTGGCCCCCCAGACCAATCCCAACAACCTCTGTCCGCGACTGACCTGTAACTTACTTCCTATACTCTGGGCCATACGGTAGGTCAGGAGATAGGGACACGCGATTTCAGAAGGGAATGGGTCTGGGTTGGCGGGGTCCTACAAGTGCTGGGGTTCAGTGGGATTTTTCTTTGGCCCAGTCCAACCCTGGAGGCAGAATAGGAATCAGGACCGTCAGTAATGCTGAAGTGCAAGGAACAGCTTTTAATGCAAGTCCATTTAATGAATTGGATACAGCCTGCATTCGGAACCACTGTATTCATGATGGGAGGATGGGGGGAGGCACCCAGTTGTGCAACGCACAGCCAGACCCTGAATGCAAGGGATTTTAAGGGATTGGCTCATAGTGAATTACCCCTTATATCACTTGTCCCAGATTTTAAGTTTCAAACTGGAATGGGCTGACAAATGGGGAAAAAAAGCATCGATTGTAAACAAAAGCTTGTTGTTCAGTTTCCGGAGCTTTAAAGTCACATGACTTTTAGGGTTCACATTTGGTTCATCTGAATCCCACCAAAAGTGTTAGGATTTGGTCTAACACTGATATGAATTCTGTATTCTGCACATACCTGGTTCAAAACCAGGGGCTGCTACCAATGAGTTTTCAGCATGTTATTTACATCTAATTGCACCATTGTTTTTAACACATTCATTTCCCAGTTGCCAGGGCCAGATTTACATAGTGGGCAAACCTAGGTCTACTGCTGTTTGGTGTCCCCTCCCCTTTATTCGGGCACATTTTCAGCATCAGGACCAGAGCAATGGGGAAATTTAAATCGTGTCTCCTGCGCATCCCCAGTATTTTTCAACCAATGTGGGTGTGGTTGGGCAGCATGCTGCCCCCTAATATTATGCCAACCTAGGCCCCGGCCTTGGTGGCCTTTCCACAAATCCGGGCCTGCCAGTTGCTTAACGTTTGAAAAGTTGCAGTTTAACATATTCCAATTTCATATACCAATTTCAGTTGCTTTCTACTGGCTATTCTCTGTATATATATATATACTAGGAAATAGTAACCCGTTTTACTTTTTTTTATTAGATGTGCATAAGTACATGTCATTGTGTTACCTAGCAACAATCTGCCCCTTATCCCTAGTACTCTGTCTCTATTTTATCTGACTGTCTATCACATGGTTAATTAGCAGATGGCTGGAAGTCTGGTGCACTCTACTACCCTCAAGGGAAGGGCAGGCACTCACGTTTGAGCTCTGGATAGTCTGCCACTTTGGATCATAGGGATAGTCTGTAAGTCTGTGAAAATGGAACATATATATATATATATATATATATATATATATATATATATATACAGAAAAAAGAAATGGAGCAGCACACAATCTTTGCAAAAAGTGTATATTCAACAGATCAGTACAGCGACTTTTTCGGGCAAGCTATATGCCTTTATCAAGCCATATATGGCTTGATAAAGGGCATATAGCTTGCCCGAAAGTCGCTGTTCTGATGTGTTGAATATACACTTTTTGCAAAGATTGTGTGCTGCTCCATTTCTTTTTTCTGTATATGGAGTGGGGACAAGACGCAGTCTCCAGTGGGAGCGTGCACCTAGACTTTCTCTTAGTGAGCCGGTAAGAGTGCTGGGGCAATTGCTATTTTTTATATAAAGGGAATATTGAACTAGGGATGGGCTGTTATTAGTTATATACTACTAATCTCTGAAGAAGAAAAGCATTATATACTCATATACCCATATACCCAGTAGTCACTCCTGTACAGTTTCACAAATGTCTGTAAAATTTCCTATAACCCGAGATCATTTTATTATTTTTTTTAACATTGAAAAAGATAATTGGTTACAGAAGTTTCAGTATGATATCAGTAAACCCTTTTTTTGTAGCTTGCTTACATCTAAGCTGCTTACTGTACTGCAGTGATGTGATATGCATCAGCCCCTTAGTTAAAAGGGCAAATATCAAGGTCACAGGTGGTCAGGGGCAATTGTACCCAAGGGACAACTCTGATTTGAAGGCTGGTTGCTATTTTGTTGGCAGTTGTAAGTGTGGGCATTGCGGCATTGCTTCTCTGTCCAAGTGCCTTCTGTGCTTGACAGCCTGTGGGGGAAGGACGCAGGCTAAGCTCATCTGTATTTCTCTATATGTGTGTGTGAAATGATTATGCATGACCTGTTTAATCATGAATGGTGTGTTTATGTGCTGCACATGACTATTTTTATGTGAGAATGAAGGATTATGGTGTATGGTACGAGTAGGATGAGTATTTTTGCTTGTGTTATTTCTGGACATGGGTGTGAGACTGTCTTGTGTTATAGACACATCTGTTATTTTCATGCTCATTTTTTTAATGAATTTGTATTTTTCTGCATATATTCCACTTTGCTGGCTATATGCTGATAAGAACTTAAAGTAGGGATGCACCGAATCCACTTTTTTGGATTCGGACGAATCCCCGAATCCTTTGCGAAAGATTCAGCCGAATACCGAATCCTAATTTGCATATGCAAATTAGGGGTGGGAAGGGGAAAATAATTTTTACTTCCTTGTTTTCTGACAAAAAGTCACACAATTTTCCTCCCCACCCCTAATTTGCACATGCAAATTAGGATTCGGTTCGGCCGGGTAGAAGGATTCGGCCTAATCCGAATCCTGATGAAAAAGGAGAGCTGCTCCAGCAGAATTCTGCACTGAAATCTGTTTCTCAAAAGAGCAACTCTCCTCCACCCATCATACAATCTTAAACGGAATGTAAAGGCAAAAAAATAAAATCCCATTTTTACTTTCTTTAATGAAAAAGAAACCTATCTCCAATATACTTTAATTAAAAAATTTGTACCCTTTTTATAAGAAACCTGACTGTATGCAGTGAAATTCTCCCTTCATTTACTGCTGTGGATAGGAATTGTCAGACGGTCCCTAACTGCTGAGCAGGGAAACAATCATACTTATGAACAGCAGGGGGAGCCCCCGCCTTACTTCCCAGCCATGCAGAACTCAAGCAGCTTTGACAATCCCTAAGCAGCCCAGACCACACTGAGCATGTGCACAGTCTTAAGGTGGCCATACACGGAGAGATCCCCTTGTTTGGCGATGTCGCCAAACGAGCGGATCTCTCCCCGATATGCCCACCTTGAGGTGGGCAATATCGGGCTGATCCGATCGTGGGCCCTAGGGGAATGGGCAGTCGGAACGCGGGACCACATCAACGAATAGATGTGGCCACGATCCGACAGGATTTTGCGTCCCATCCGATCGAGATCTGCCCGACTTTCGGCCAGATCTCGATCAGTGAAGCCCGTCGGGGGGCCCCACACGGTCTATCGGCAGCTTTTATCGGCCCGTGTATGGCCACCTTAAATCGTGCAAAGATGTATAACAAAGTTACAAGATGACAGCCCCCTGTAGCCAACTTTGAAAGCATAAATCATTTGTTTGATTAGGCTTGTGGTGCAGTAAGTTCATGTTTAAATTTAGTATACAAAATACAGCATTTCTAGCCTTATTCTATTTTAGACTTTACATGCCCTTTAAATCTCACTCATTAAGAAAAAAGGCAACTCTTTCTCCAGTTTAAGGATGTTAGCGTTCTGCAGCTTTAATAATGGCTACTTCTAACAACCTTATTTTAAAGGAAGAGGACACATTATCTCATATAGCATGTTTGGGTTTTGAGACCAGTAGATTATCTGAGTTTTCGGGCAAAAAGTATAAGAAATTGGAGTTTTCGGGTGAAAAATCTGAAAAAAACGTGAACATATGATTTTTTTCCTGCAAAGCAAATTTTCGGGAAAATGTAATAATAAATAAGCATAAAAACCCCGAACGGAGTTTGTAGCAGAAAATCTTAAGATAAAATCATACTTTCATAAATAACCCCCTCAGTGTTTGACATTATACTTGCTGTATGCACAAGGCTGGATTCACCATTTAGTTTATATAAGAACAGTTTATTGTGATAGCCCACTTCTCATTGGTGGGGTGATAGTGGGGTTTTTCCCCTGTAGAAAAGATCAACGCACAAAAGGCCACCCCTTTAGACTAGAAGAACAGAACTTGAAGCAGTGTAGGTGTTTCATTATGGTAAGTGAAGTGAGATGTTCCAATAACAGATTCTAGAGGGGCTTGGATGATTTCTTGGGCAAGCATAATCTCCAAGGCTATTATAATCGAAAGATCTATAGTTAGTTATTAGAATATGTCATTAATGTATATGTGTAGTGTACAGTATGTGAGGGTATTGATAGATCTGTATAAGATTGTGCATATATTTGCACTGGGGTTCATTTGAAGGGGTTAAACATTAATAACCATTTGGAGGGGCCCGCATGTTGCTGCTTCTGGTTGCAACCCCCTCCCCCATCATGTGGTTGTACTCGAGTGAGTATGCATCAATTTAAAAAAAGAAGGGTAAAAAAAGAAGGTTGGTGGGAATAGAGTGATTTTAAAACTGTAGAGAAAGCCGACCCATCGTTCCGGGCCCCACCCCCCTGCTCTCTCTGTAGTTACACCACTGGTGCTCTGTGGTCTGGAGTTCTCTTTAGTTCATTTCTGACCAATGGGGTTCCCACTTTGAAGAGAGGAGGAGATAGAGATAAGGTCTTGAGATGTAAAGAGCAAAAATGGATATTTAATTTAAGTGCCCTTCACCCAAAGGGACTGAATACTAAATTTGAGTTGGCACCTTTTCTATAATGCAAATATATTTTGCATTATAGAATATATTTTTTTTTGCTGTATGTAATAATTTAAAGATGGGATATATTTTAGAGCCAATTATGGACATGGCCCTTTTAAGACAGGGTATATAAAGTGAGGTAAGATACCACTTCCTGTTTGCAACGGCTTGATAAAGCCTTATAGACGAAACACGTCGCACTATCTAGGTGGCGTATCACTCCTAAGGTTGAAATTACATTTTTGGTGAATTTACCCCAAAATCATGACAATCGGCAAGAAATCATGAAACCGTGAGTTTTGCGTTCCACAGTGGAACGCACGTGCAGAGACACATTAGGCGCCATCTTGTAATTTGGAAAGAGTTATTTGTAAAGTTGAGACATCACAAAAAGGCTATTGGATCCAGTGCTAAGTGACCTGTCACCAAGTGACCGTGCCCAACTGTACCCTTGAGGAAAGACCAGAACACAGGATCTGGTGAGATCAGTCCATTATTGGGGGGCACGTGTAGCTGGAAAGAGAGGGGTGTGGGGGACGCCCCAATTAACCTTTTGTAACCTTTTTCTACATATATCTCCACATAATAAGCCTGACAACCCATTTGGGAAAACTACCTCTTACTTGATTACCAAATTGGAGACCTATAACTCACACCTTAATACTCCCAAATTGGAGAACTGTAACTCACACCAATTTTGCTCTACATAATTGTTGTTGCAAGACTGGGGGAATCATTCAATACAACCTAGGAGATTTGGAAAATTCCTATTACTGTGATTTTAAGTGACCACCTACCTGAATCATTTTGAAAAACCTTTTTATGTTCTTATATTGTTATAGGTTGGGTTCCTGACCGGCCAGGTTTTAAATTATTAAAGCAAAATAAAATTCTTATACATTCAGATTCATTTGGTCCCTTAATCAATTTATTCATTTCTGACCAAGGCCCTGTAAAGAGTTTCAATGTTATACAGGGCCTATTTTTTCTGCTGTTTTCCACTTTGCCCCACTTCTCCATGGAAAAAACAACTTATCAGCCTTTGGCAACTACACACCTCCACAAACAAATCCGGGGTAAGTGTAAGCAACCACTTGTAAAATGCTATGGGAAAATATGGTGATCATCCATTGCAGCTTTATACACCGTTTTTTTAACTTTAAAGGGGTTGTTCACCTTTGAATTAATGTTTAGTATGATGTAGAGAGTTTCTTGAGACAATTTGCAATTGGATTTAATTTCATGGTTTCCGCGTTACTTAGCTTTTTATTCAACAGCTCACCAAATTGTTATTCAAGCAATCTGGTTCCTAGGATCCAAATTAACCTAGCAACCATGCCCTGATTTGAACAAGCCACCAGAATATGAACAGGAGAGGGCCAGAATAAAAGGATGAGTAATACAAAGTAGCAATAACAATACATTTGTAGCCTTACAGAGCATTTGCTGTTAGATGGGGTCACTGACCCCCATTTGAAAGCTCGAAAGATTAAGAAGAAAAAGGCAAATCATTTAAAAACTATTAAAAATACATTATGAAGTCCAGTTGAAAAGTTGCTTCGAATTAGCCGTTCTATAACATACTAAAAGTTAATTGAAAGGTCAACCACCCCTATAATGGATTACGTGAGGTTTGAAACAAAGAATAATAATAGCGCCAAATCTCTGTTCAGACGGCATACACACCCTGATAAAATCGCATTTTCACTTGTTTTTTTGCCAAGATTTGTTACACAGGATAATAGATAGGCCCCTGAGAAATCATTTACGTCCCACACTCCAAAATACATTCAGGCAAGTTAAGTCCTGATGAAGTTTATCATATTGTGTGCGTATGTAGTCGGACTGTGATAGGGAGCTTACATTGTGTGCTCCAACAACATCTGTAAAGTGCTTTGTAAGGGTGGTACATAAATAAAAGGTAATTTAGCAAATATTATTAACCTTCCAGCACATTTATCAGTCTCTAATAACATCTCAAGAATTCATATTATAAGAAAACTATGCAAAGAGCTGCTCATTTTGTAAAGGCAGGGGTGCTTCGCCAATGAGGCGAGTTGAGGTACCAGGGGCGGCAAAAATGCTGCTCCTGGTATTTTAGCAGCAACTGCTGCTGCCTCATGCGGCGGAGGGGCCAGGATCGCCCCTGTGTAAAGGTAATGGCACATAGGTAATTTTGTCACCCACGATAAATCTACAGGCAGCCCTGGGCCCCACCCACCGCAACCCCATGCCCCACCCCAGATCCTACACCACTCCACACCAAAATTAAAAGACCACACAGACATCAGTGCTAAAAAACACGTAACCTCCCACACAAAAGCTATTGATGGTCAGGACCCCCTTATAAGTTAAAAAAAACTGTGGTGCCCCTAATAAAAGTTTTTTTTTTTTTTAAAAAAAAAATTGGTGTTCAGGGCCCCCTACAAGTAGGGTTGCCACCCGGCCGTTATTTTACCGTCCTAGCCAGTAAAACACTTGCCAAGGCCGGGGCCGGTATTACAAATTTAACGCCAATGTAGCAGGTGGCCTGCCCTCAGTTTGGTCAAAACTCACCTTTTTGCCAGCTTCTGACGAATTGCGCGACATGGCCCCGCCCCTTTGACATCACGGCCCACCCCTTTGTTCCCGCCCCCTCCAGGGGCCGGTGGAAATTTTATTAAAAGGTGGCAACACTACCTACAAGCTAAAAAAAATAATTGGTGAACAGGGCCCCACTATAAGTTAAAAAAAAAAACATTGGTGCCAGGGTGCCCAATAAAAGTTTTTTAAAAAAAAACATTGACCTCAGGGCCCCCCTTACAAGTTAAAAAAAATTGGGGCCCCAGAGAATATTTTTTAAATAACATTAGTGGCAGGGGCCTATAGAGTATTAAAATAATACATTGGTGGCCAGGGAATTAAAAACATTTAAAAAAAAACACACATTGGTGTTCAGTAGAATTGAACTTGTGGCTTCAGGACTTTAACTTTGCCTCCTTTAGTGACTTCTGGTCTTTTCGCCGCTTCAAGACTTCAATTTCGGCTGCTTTGGAGACTTTGGATGTTCGGCACTTCTGCATTTCGGCTGTTCGGGACTTCAGGAGAGGAGGTACGGCTTAGGCACTGTCATGGGGGGCCCAGCTATTTCGAAAAGTGCAGCACCCCACTTCAGGCCCAGGCCTGGTACAGCAGTACCCCCTATGCCCGACCTGATGGCGGCCCTGCATGAAATCACCTGGAATAAAAGTTTTGCAGAGATTCTGCTGAAGTTTTCCTTCCTTTATTCTTTTGATTTACTAGCAAAGCACCCCTTGTTTCCTTCCCACTGGCTAACGTTTAAATTGCTGGTGGTGAAACATACATTTGAATGGTATTCAGCCAGAATGTACCATTAGTTTAGATTAGTGTCAGTCCTTGTCTTTGTGGTCTTCCCAGAAATCTGCCTCTGATCACACATCTCTTACAGTTAGGTGTGCACAATACTGGGTCCATTCTTCAGTCTGAGGGATAATAACTATGAAGGAGTCCTGTTTTTACATATTTAACAACTCACATTTTCCTTTCTTATACTCCTCCTCCCACACATTTCTGGCAGAGACAGAACAGCACAGAAAGGTGTGAAAGTGAAGTTATTCTCTATAGCAACGAGAAAACAATACGCTGTAATATGTGCAGATTAGGAATATGTTACTTTATCTGTTTTACAACCTAGTCACAACTGCAGCTTTGTCATATACCCTGAGAATTCAGCAACAGTTGCAATGATTGGGTAATAAATAGCCAATAGGTAATTTTTTCTACATTTTTTTAAGCTTAGTAGAGGGAATACATACTGACATAGGTAATGGAATCTATCTTTGTATAGTCCGTTAAAAACCTAGGGAGTTGGCCCTGCTATGGAGAGTTACATTTCATCTGTCTGGCTGAACATACACCGGCCACACTAAACCAGCCTTTCTCTTCTCTTTATTGTTAGGGATTTATAACACAAAGGAAGCTTATGGGAGCTGTAAAAGAGAGTTGCATCTATGAGAATGCCATTCAAAGGCTTTTAATCAGAAACCTCAGCATTGAGACAGGGGGGGGGTAAGCAAGCGGGAGCACAATAATTATAGTCACCTATTAATAGATCAGTTAGACCAGGGGTTCCCAACCACTGGGCCGCGGACAGTCCTGAACTAGGCCGCCGAACAATTAACTGACAGACGCCAGCGCGCCCAAATTGGAGACCAACACCTCCCACCCCTCCCGATCCCCCCTCCCCGACCCCTAGCCGATCCCCCCCCATCCTTGGCAAAAATGATCCATTGATCCACAGGCCAAAAGGTTGGGGACCCCTGAGTTAGAACAAAGGAGAATATAGAAAGTCAAGTTTAGGGACCCTTTAAGGAAGTATATGCTTTTCAAAAAAACTGGGAAATTGCTAATATATATATATATATATATATATATATATATATATATATATATATATATATATATATATATTTATATATATATATATATAATCAAAGTTTGGAATAAAGCATTCCTGGCCCAGCACTTCCTTTAGTGAAACAAGTGTCTTTTTATCCAACGTTTCCCTCTTACTGAATATATATATATATATATATATATATATATATATATATATATATATATATATATATATATATAGAGTCCTCGAGTTACATACACATGACTTACATACAACTCACACTTACATACAGAAGCTATTACAGTAACATACTATGGTTTGCTTGACTTTTATTAGCATTTAGCTTTAATAAACCACCTGCCCCAATCGCCTCTGGTGTGTGTTGCCTACTGTGGAGCACAGAAAGGTAAAAATAAATACAGGTATGGGATCCATTATCAGGAAACCCGTTATTCAGAGGGGTCCAAATTATGGAATGGCCAGCTTCCATAGAATCCATTATAATCAAATAATTAAAATTTTTAAAAATTTAATTTGTATAATTGTATTTTACTCTGTAATACTAAAACAGTACCTTTTACTTGATCCCAACTAAGATATCATTAATCCTTATTGGAGGCAAAACCTGCCTATTTGGTTTATTTCGTGTTTACATAATTTTGTAATAGACTTCAGCTAAGATCTAAATTACGAAAAGATCCCTTATCTGGAAAACCCCAGGTCCCGAGCATTCTGGATAACTGGTCCCATACCTGTTCTATGTTAAGACAAACATCTGTCTTAGTTGCAATTAATAAGTAATTGTATATTCTTCAAATTACCTACAAATTCAACTAAAGAACAAACCTACAGATCCTATCTCGTACATAACCCAGGGACTGCCTGTATATATATATATATATATATATATATATATATATATATATATATATATACTGTATGTATATATGGTATATATGGTATATATGGTACATATGGTATAAATATATGGTATGCTGCGTCCTTTAGCAAATTAATATTAGAGATAAACAGGTGAACACATTTCATATTCTATATGGATTCCTAGAAGTGATTTCATTTTTTTTTGTCTTGTATAGAGACTGAGCCTTGTGTCAACTGGGAGAGTCCACAGGAATGGGTACTATTTACAAACACACTGTTCCAAGCAAGGCAGTGATTTTCATCTTATGTTAGACAGATAGGATTGTACAATGCTGTAGAACCAAATACTAGAAAATCAGAGCTTTTATTGGTAATATTCGGATTGATAAATCAAGGTGCAAAGTGATCACTACTTTACCCATTTTGTGTTAATATCTGTTAATACTCTTTCAGGGGTAAGATGGATGCAGACGCCACCAACATTCAGGCTCAGCTTTAACTCTCTGTATCATTAAGTGTGAACCTTTGTACTGTGTCGTAGAGTCCTGCAGCAGATTGGGTACCCGCGGGTTACCCGCAAAAACCTGCCCGTTCCCTGCGGTGGTTCTGGGGGATTGCGGTTTTTACTCTTTTTTTCTGAGCACGTCTACTTCCAATGATGTCACGCCCGGTTTACAACGACAGCACTTCCTATTTTACTCCTTTCTTTTTGATCACGACTACTACCGATTATGTCACTTCCGGTTTATAATGACAGCACTTCCTGATTCTTGATGGTCAGCGGGTCGCGGGTCCGGGTTGTTGATAAGGTACTGTTGTGTCAGGTCCAAGCGGGTAAGAATGTGGGTTGCGGGTCCGGGTTGCGGATTGCAGGTTGCGGGTACGAGTTCCAAAAAATGGACCCGCACAGGTCTCTACTGTGTCGGAAGACTTAGATCATACAGTACAGCCTGTAAATAAGGATGAGTTTTTTTTCCAATACTTTGAATCACATTCTTACATTGCTAGAAAAAAAAAAAATAACAGTCCTAACAATAATAACAATAATGACCCTGTCATCTATAAATATTAAGTAATAACTGACTGGTTGGTTGGTAAGTTGGTATTTTCTTCCATCATACATTTTGAGACACAACTCTTGGTGGTAGACGAATTAGACTTTTTCATCTGCGTATATATATATATATATATATATATATATATATATATATATATATATATATATATATATATATATATATATACACACACTTTAACAAGCAAGGGAAAGTTGTGATCACCAATAATTTTTAAAACATTAAGGGGGGTGCAATGAGGCTGTGGCCACAAAATTCATACAGACGAATACAATAAGTCTGCACTCAACCCATTATTAATATATTTTCGACATTGAGACATTTTGTGCCTTAAGCTACCAAATAATGTCTTACCCTTTAAACAAAACAGGGTTTGTTTGCGGACCACCTTTATTTATTTATATATATATATATATATATATATATATATATATATATATATATATATATATATATATCTCAAAAGTATAGGTATCGGCACTCACAAAATCGTAGTTTTAGTTGCCTGGGTGCTGTCCTCCAAGGGGAAATTTGCAAAAGTTGCAAAGACGAAGCCGCACTCACAGGACTTAAGAAGCAATAATCAGATTAATTTGGCACGACTGACGTTTCGGCTGGAACATCAGCCTTTCTCAAAGTGCATATATAATATAAAATATACATATTTATACATATGAAAATTGTAGCAAGAGTCTAGGGCCCAATGGCGGGCTGCCACCTCATGTCCCTCATCCTAGTCGCAAGCTCCAGTTTCTTCAAATGACACCCCCTGCCACACACCGTGTACAGCTTATTTTACATTGTTAAATTGGGTTGTTAAATTGGGTTATAAAAAGACCAATATCCATCAAGTTCAAACCCAGCATCCATACACACACTGATACTGATCCCTCCATACACTCACATAAACTATATATACCAATATCTAAACTACCTGTAGATTTTAGTATCACAATAGCCTTGGATATTATGTCTGTCCAAGAAATCATCCAGCATGGCCTGCACCCGGCACTGACCCTCCTTAGCTACGTTTCTGCAAGGGACCTAGTACAGAGCCCTGCGGTACTCCACTAACAACACTGGTCCAATTAGAAAATGTTCCATTCACCACCACTCTTTGTAGTCTATCTTTTAGCCAGTTCTCTATCCAGGTACAAATACTATGTTCCAGGCCAACATTCCTTAATTTAACCAGTAACCTTTTGTGTGGCACTGTATCAAATGCTTTAGCAAAGTCTACAATTCCAGAATAGAGGTCCCTGCTCACCATCTCATTAAAAGACATTAAGTTAGTCTGGCAGGATCTATTACGCATAAAACCATGCTGGCACACACTCATAGTATTATTATGTGTAATCAAATCAAGTCAAATCTTTTCCCTTAATACTCCTTTGAAAAGCTTTCCTGCCACTGACATCAGACTAACTGGTCTATAGTTTTGTGGCTGAGAACGAGCACCACATTAGCAATTCACCATTGTCTCAGCACAGTGCCATACCTCAATGAATTCTGAATCCTTACTTCCTCCTTGTAGACATGATTGCAGATGGGGGGGGATCCTCATTTCCCACCTGGCGAGTGGGCCTAGATCGGCAGGGGCCATGGAACTCACAATGTCCAGGGTTTACCAAGTTTTTTCCCAATGTCCCACTGGCCCAGTCTGATACTGAGACAGTTTGACAAATATTCAGACAATTTACACATGCTAGCAGGAGTAGTATACATTCATTGGTGACCAGACCTCAATTCATATAGGAAAAATTATATCATACAATGGGTAATAATATTAATTCTGCCCTACAAGAATTGTTTTATAGAATCTGGCTAAAGGGGAGGTCCTGTCAGCCTAGGTTAAGGTCTTATCCCTATAAAAGTTCTAATTGAGGGTGACATATTAGTGTTGAGAAAAACTCATGGACATTTATCAGGTTTGATATTTCCCACATGCATTAATAATTAAAGAATCCCCAGATGTCTCCAGCAGCCGTCATAATACATGCTGAACACCAAAATCACATGCAACGGATCTATCCTCAACTGAAGATCAACACTACTGCCCATCCAGAATCCCCATAGTAGAGAATCACAACAACAAGAACAAATGATGACATTTAATCCCTAGTCCTGAACATAATGCTGTACTTTTATATAGTTATGTTATTCTATTTAGATCTCTCATACACTCTCATAAATCCAAATGAACGGAGAATTAACCCTATTTATACACAGGGAACGTGAACTATTTCTTCAACTTCGCTCACTTTTTCATCTTCATAAAACAACACTTAAGCACCAATCAATTTCTTTATAAAAGTAACCACAAAAAAAGTGAAAATGACAAGTTCTATTGTGACTAATTAATAGTCAACTGAAAATTGCTGGGGGTATACGTCTGAGTAACTAGCACTTGGTTAATTAAGGTGAAGGACAACAGTCTTGGAGAAAATATCTGAGGAATTACTATAGGGCGTGAACTGTTGCTGCTGACTGAATGACATCAGAACAACAGTCCCAGACATGTATTTCTGTACATTTTGTACTTATTATTGTTATAATGTTCTATACTTAATTATACATTCCTAGAAAATAAGATGTTTCTAATATGTACTGTAGGTGCCAAAGCATCACAAAGAGCCCGGGGAGAAGAGCATTGCAGGACATAAACAGTTCAGTTATAAAGGTACAAGGTCACAAACTAAGGGCAATTATGGAAAATACAAGATGGCGTGTCATCTTATTCATACTTGCAGTGGTGTAACTAGTTATTACAGGGCTCCACGGCAAATTGTGTCTCAGGCCCCCAAAATGTCTAAAGGCTGACCTATTTTATCTATATTTATTGAAACTGTATATGAATTAGGGCCTCATGGGGCTCTTATACCTTGTGGGCCCCCTTGCAGCTGCAGGGTCTGCTTCCTCTATAGTAACAACCCAGCAAATTATCATAGCAATGAAATGTTTATAAAATATAATAGTAAGAACTGACTGTATAATAAAAATGCTACATGGATGTTACATAACAAAACACAAGTTCCGTCTCTATAGAAATTCAAGGTCAGGAGCCAAAGGTCCTTGTAAAAATATAACCCATGGACTAGCCTGCACATAGCACAGTAACACACAGGCACATGTACTCACTGCAGCCTTATCAGCGAGAAGTGTGTCGCTCAAGCAGCTCTTTCCTACTGCCAGACTCTTTCCATTCTATAAAATTGGGACTGTGCTATCTATGGCACAAAGAAGCAGGAACAGAGCATGGCTGAGACTGTCATGGTACAGCTGACACATAGGGGCAGATTTACTAAAGGGCAAAGTGGCAAATGCTGGCGACAATTCGTCAGCGTTACCACCCGCAGGGACATTGCCGATTTACCAACAGGCGTAGGTGCCAATTCGCTAACGAAAGAGATAGGCGCTACCGCTCAATTGCACTCTATCACCAGGCAGCAAATCGCTCTGGCGAATGGAGGTTACTCTGCAAATTCACTAAAATGTGGATTTTACTGAGCGTTACCTCTTTCACCAGACTTGCCTTTGCCAGTTCAGACCAGGTGAATTGCACTGGAGTATATAGATCTTCCTCATTCTTCTATTACTTACATCATATTCTTTAGTGGAAAAAGCATCAAAGTTTCCGTCTTTTCCTTATTTCAGAGTGATAGCCTGCAAAATACCTTGAATTTTTTTTTACATTTGGAACATAAACATATGGAACATAAACTATACAGTGGGCTCATGTGTAGGGCATTATAACAACTCTATTTTATTTGTGAAGGTTCCCTGGACATGTGAATTTAACAGTGGAAATGTAATGTATTTGCTGCCACATATAACATAAAGACGTCCATTCAACTTTAAATTTCCCGCCGTATGCAAATTAACCTGAGCGCAAGACCTCTAGCGAATATGCACTAGGCAGAAATGAACGCTAGCGCATCTTCGCTTTGAATTGCTCACATTGGCGAAGTAACGCTAACAAAATGTCACCAGCGTTCGGTGCCCACGACGAAAGTGGTCGCGGGCGACTTTTCACCCGTTAGTGAATCTGCCCCTAAGCCTTTTAAAAAGACGTTTCTACACTATATTATTAAGAAGGCCCAAAGACGATATATTGTTAATTAAAATAGAAACAATGAACAGCACTCCCTTTTGCATTCATTAAAAATGCACTTATTTGGTTTAGGGCATCAACAGAGATGCCAGAATTGCTCATTCACAGTCCACTGTCAAAGAAGAATTGAAAGGAATATGAACAGAAATACTTATTAATAACTAGCTAAAGTTCCTGTACCAGTCTAGAGGTACACCAATCCTAATGATCCAGACTTCCAGTCCACAGCAGCTCCCCACCTTTTGGTCAGAAACAATTAAAAATTAGCAAAATGAAAGGTTACATCTGTCATAGAAGTAGAGGCAGTAGAGGCACAAGCCTAGGGTGCAATTATTTTAGAGATAGGGGACATTGGACCAGATATTTGTCCTTCCTTACTGTGTTCGCTGGTCCAGACAAGAGTAATGGTGTGGTGGGAGCTGTGGGGTGTCAGATTGCCACCCTTGCTTTGGGCACCATATAAGGAATCACCATTGGAAGGACACTGCACTTTATAGGTCTTATTGATGAGTGGCATTTTCAGGAGATGTGTAGCTCACAGATAGAGCAGATTTCCCACAGGTGTCATAGCTCCGTGTCTGCCATTGTAAAATGACTTGGAACATGGTTATTGTGTCTCTTGTCTTGAGCTAAACAAAGGCGTTGTTTCATGAATATATAATATATTATTCTTACTGTGATGGCAGTGGATACTGTGCATTGGGCACCATGAAATAACAACGGAGAGTCCTGGTTATTACTCTGAAGTCATCAGGCTTGTTTCATTTATCATGATTCCCGAACATTAACCTTATTATCCATAAATGTAACCATTCTGCTCCAAATAACCTGCTTTTATCAGGACCTTGCTTTAATATGAAGTAACTGAATGGATATCTGTCCAAAACAAAAAATCTATTATTGCAAAATGAAATAATATAAAGAAGTTTCATTGCAGATTCCATTGGACAAGTGCAGGCTTTGAAAGTTTTGTAAAGTGACCATGCCCTGATTTCCATGAGAGACTGGCCAGGAATGACATATATGCAGGTCTTTTGTCTAGTCTTATTATTTTAGATTACTTGCCTCCAATTAAAAGATGGTAATAAGAACAAAGCTGACAAGTCTTGGTATGGCTCATTTATCAAAGGGTCTCTGAGCCCTGGGTGCTGGGATTTCCTCCCGATTCCACAGGGTTTTCTTGACATCTTAAACTCCTTCAACACTGACGCATGTGGCATTTCAATTTGCTTCTTCAAGGAGAGATGTAGTGTATTGTCCCTTTTATAGGGCCTGCACCACATTTATAAGGCGCAAGGCCAGAGTGCAAGGAGCTGTAAAAGGCAAAGAAAGCACTTTATTGCCTGCTTCAATGCAGATGGAAGTTACAAGGCTCTCTGTACTATTAGCCTGCATATATAAGAACTGTATGATGTATGTGTAGAAGAGCATTTATATAAACAAGTTCCTTGGTAGCTGTGGAGGCAGCCATGTAGGCCTTGTGTGGCTCAAGCTGTTAAAATACAATGAAAACAGAGGTCAACTACCTGAATGATTTGTATCACTTTGTCTGGAGACAGCCAGAAAAACTGTATAAATTAATATAAAGCATTTTCAGGTTTCATTGTCTTTGCCCTTTTAGCCACCATCATAAGTACATACACAGTCATATGAAAAAGTTTGGGAACCCCTCTTTGGAGTTTTGTTTATCATTGGCTAGCAACTTCCTTTTAATATATAACATGTATTATGGAAACAGTAGTATTTCAGCAGTGACATAAAGTTTATTGGATTAGTAGAAAATATGCAATATGCATCATAACAAAGTTAGACAGGAGCATAAATTCTTTTGCAAATGTAACAGCCTCTAGACACCTCCTATAGCCTTTGATGAGTGTCTGGATTCTGGATGGTCCTATAGCTTTTGTTTAGTGTCTGGATTCTGGATGGCGGTATTTTTGACCATTTGTCCATTCAAGATCTTTCCAGTAACTTAAATTTGATAGCTGCCGTGCATGGGCAGTCTGCTTCAAATCATCCCATAGATTTTCGATGATATTCAAATCGAGGTACTATGACGTCCATTCCAGAATATTGTACTTCTCCCCCTGCGTAAATGCCTTTGTAGATTTCCAGGTGTGTTTAGGGTCATTGTCTTGTTGGAAATTCAAACCCCTGCGTAACTTCAACTATGTGACTGATGCTTGAACATTATCCTGAAGAATTTGTTGATATTGGGTTGAATTCATCCGACCCTCGACTTTAACAAGGGCACCAGTCCCTGAACTAGCCCCACAGCCCCACAGCATGATGGAACCTCCCCCAAATTTGACAGTAGGTAGTAGGTGTTTTTCTTGGAATGCGGTGTTCTTCTTCCGCCATGCAAAATGCTTTTTGTTATGACCAAATAACTCGATTTTTGTCTCATCAGTCCAAAGCACTTTGTTCCAAAATTACTGTGGCTTGTCTAAATGACTGTTTGTGGCGTGAGTGCAGAAAGGGCTTCTTTCTCATCACCCTGCCAAACAGATGTTCTTTGTGCAAATTGCGCTGAATTGTAGAACGATGTACAGATACACCATCTGCAGCAAGATGTTCTTGCAGGTCTTTGGAGGTGATCTTTGGGTTGTCTGTAACCATTCTCACAATCCTCCGCATATACCGCTCCTGTATTTTTCTTGGCCTGCCAGACCTGGGTTTTACAGCAACTGTGCCTGTGGCCTTTCATTTCCTGTTTACATTCCTTACAGTTTAAACCTCTGAGATAGCTTTTTGTAGCCTTCCCCTAAACCATGATAGAGAACAATCTTTGTTTTCAGGACTTTTCAGATCTTTTGAGAGTTGCTTTGAGGATCCCATACTGTCACTCATCAGAGGAGAGTCAAACAGAAGCACAACTTGCAGTTGGCCAACTTAAATACCTTTCTCATGTTTGGACACACCTGCCTATGAAGTTTAAAGATTCACAAGCTAATCGAACCAATTTGGTGTTGCCAGTAATCAGTATTGAGCAGTTACATTCATTCAAATTAGCAAAATTACAAGAGTATCCAAATTTTTGCACAGACAGTTTTTCACATTTGATTTAATTTCATACAACTGAATACTGCTTCACTAAAAATCTTTGTTCAGAAAACACTCCAGTACTCAGATGTTCCTGGGAAATGAAAGACAAACCACTGTTATCTTTTTTGTTGAAAGTGGAGTAAATTATTATGCAGGCTGAGAGGGGTTCCCAAACTTCCTCATATGACTGTATAAGGCATGGTTTATAGCAGCCTTCATCTGCCGCAGAACCACAGACATTGGTGAGTTGGTTATTCCCATTAGAAGACTTGTCTCTTTAAGGAAAGAAAGAAAAGCGCTGATTGTATGGATCTGCTGTGCTCATCATGGAGTGAGCTGTAACCCAGAATGACAAAGTATATGACATTTATTTTGCAGTCAGTATTCACTTTATATCCTCTTTGCTTACTGAAATGGACTTAAGCCTTCTAAAAACTTGGCAGCATTTTCTAACTTTCCACCTAGTTCTTAGCCATTCCATTTATTATGTCTACTGGAGCAGCTCTAGACATATTATGGTTCATCTGAGCATTCAATGTTAGAGGTCATCTGGAAAAAAAATGCATTTTCCCAGAAAAACACTCTGAAGACTGCTGAACATTGCTGGTTGCATTAGTCTAAATCAATGCTGTCTGCTGCATCCTTTTTTTCTCTTGTATTAATGTTTCACTGACGGTCTTCTCTATCCTGCACTGGGATAATCACTTCCGCACATTATAATCATTAAAGACATTGTGACTGACATCAGAGCGATTCATGCAAATCAACCGAGTGCCTGGCAGTCTGTGAGCATCTGAGGGAGAACCAGATAATATCTATGATGTGTGGATGTATTTTGTGGCCAGGAAATTCTGCAAGTAATAAAAAAAAACATATGGGAGAAACTGATTTCAATGAACCACTCTCAAGTAATGTCTAATTGTTTCGCAATTGACTTGGGAAGAATGGGGAGAGAAAAGTGATGGGCTAAGATCTACATTCATTATAGTATTAGGGTCATAATAACAGACACAGTTAACCAAGTAGCTATAAAGGGCCTGATAGCTTGATGTGTGATTTTATAATGTAATGAATGAAATGTCATTCTGCCCAAGGTTCAGGTTAAGGAAGACTGTGGGCCTTTGCCGACCCCATACCCTTCAATCAGAGGAGCCCTTGAAAGAAAACGTATTAGGAATTGGGTGGGGATTAGGGAAGAGAACCAGGTAGGGAAGAGAGGACCTTTGCCTGCCCCATGCCTTTCAATCAGTGGACAAATCAGAGAGAAAAAACTTATTGAGTAGGGAAGAGAAGACATTTGCCAATCACATGCCCTTCAATCAGAAGGGGCATAACAAAGAAAATATATTGGGTATTGGGTGGGGAAGAGAGTTGGGTAGGGAAGCGAGGGCATTTTTCTGCCATGTGCCATTCAATCAGAGAAGCTTCTTGAAATAAAAAGCATAATGTGTATTGGGTAGGGAAGAGAGGGCATTTGCCCATCAAAGAGAGAAGTTCCTTGAAAGGGAAAACATATTGGGGCAAATTTACTAAAGGGCGAAGTGACTAATGCTGGCGTAACTTCGCTAGTGAAGGACATAGACTCTAGCGGTACTTCATTCCTAGCGCCAGGCGAATTTGCACTCTGGCAAATGGACGTAACTACGCAAATTCACTAAGAAGTGGATTTTACTGAACGTTACCTCTTGCGCCAGACTTGCCTTCGCCATCTCAGACCAGGCGAAGTGCAATAGAGTAGATAGGTGTTCCTCAAAAAATAGTTTAAAAATTTTTAAAGTCCAAAAAACGCTAGCGTCTTTTCCTTTTTTCAGGGTGATAGGCTGGAAAAGAGCATCATTTTTTTGGGGGGTAACCTGCTTCCCACCATCAGGGGGTCACAGGGGGGACAGTTATCCCGGCGCCGCAGGGTTTTGTGTCTAAGGGGGGCCTGGCCATGCTTCACTTACTTGATTATCCGGGGCCCCCCTGCCTTCAGTGCGCTGCACAGCATCTCTGTGCATGGAAGCTTTTCCGCTAATAAGATTTCCTGTAACCTCATTGGTCTTTTAAGAATAAGTCCCGGTAAATCTGCACCCGGCTAATCAAGTAAGTGAAGCACAGACACAGTTAGACACAAAACCCTGGCAAGCAATTTTTTAAAAAATTTGGGGGGATCTGGCCAATTTTTTTTTTTTTACTTGCAGGGGGGCCCCTGATCACCAATGGCAGGGGCCCAGGCCATCAATTTTTTTTTTACTAGTAAGGGGGACCCTGCCACCAATGTTTTTTTAAAAAAAAACTTTTATGGGGGGCCCTGGTGCCAATGTTTTTTTTTAACTTATAGGGGGGACCTGATCACCAATTATTTTTTTTAACTTATAGGGGGGCCCTGATCACAAATTTTTTTTTTTAACATTTAGGGGGGGCCCTGAAAATGTTGTTGTACGGGGCCCCGTGATTTCTAATGGTGGCCCTTCACATAAACTATACACTGGGCTAGGGCAATATAACAACTCTATTTTCTTTTAATACGGTTCCCTGGGCTTGTGTAGTGTAATGTATTTGCTGAAACATATATGTCCATTCAACTTTAACTTCCAGCCGTATGCAAATTAGGCAACGCTAGCGCAACTTCGCCATAGTTTGGTGCCCTGGAAACAACTTCGGATTTTAGTGAATTGGCGTTGTCCTGGTAAAGCTACGCCTGGTGAAGTGTTATGCTGTGAGCGAAGCCGTCGCTGGCGATTTTTCGGAGGTTAGTAAATTTGCCCCATTGAGTAATGGGTATGGAAGAGAGGGCTTTTACAAGTAGGGATGGGCAAATTTTTTTGCCTTGTTTCGCCGTGGAAATGACGCCCATAGACTTGTGTGGCGGTGCACAGCAAAAAAAGAAGACGCGCTTCAAATAAATTCGCCACGCGTCAAAACATTTTTGTGCCCATAGACTTTGATGGGCGTCAGTGACATTTCAATATTGGCAAATTTTTGGCAAAGCGAAATGGGGCAAATTCGCCCAAGTCTAAGCCCTATGCTCTTCAATCAGAGGAGCGCCTTGAAAGAATTTAGCATATTTAGCATGTTGCACCAACATACCCAAAAGTCCACAGCAGTTGGATGGATGCCCAGCTTTCCTTCCTTCATTCGCAAGCCCTTTAATTATTTTATTTCAGACCCTAGGGATGGATGATCTTGAATCCTTGTAATACCCTTGGGTTTATTCTTTTCTTCAACATTTACATGCTGCATTTATTTGAGGATCTGACAGTAAAGCAGAACTGAGACTTCTGCAAATATCTGGTGTGAAAATGTGCTAGGGAACACACCCTGTGCTATAATTGTGTCTTGATTCTCAAATTTCTTGGAACAGGGTTAGGCCGTTGCAAGTTTTCTTATCCAATATGCATCATGACATCTCAGACTGCAGTTGAAAACAATCATATGAAAGGAAAAATCAAAGGTTCCGGGGTCAATAAATACGATAAAAGAAATATTATTTGATGCTCATTACAAGGGGTACCTTAGGCACCACTACAACTCTAAAGCAGTGGTAGCTTAGTTACATTCTTGTTTGATTTCACTAAGGCCAGTTGGATGGATATGCCAAAAGTAGACTCAAGTGTTGACAACCTACCTTGGTAAACAGTCACTTTACCATTGTTTTTCATTCCCCCTATGGATTTATTTCCTTTTTTCCCCGTACTAGATTCAGAATTCATTGTCAGTTTATCTGGCTACATAGTTACATAGTTGAATTGGGTTGAAAAAAGGCAAAGTCCATCAAGTTCAACCCCTCCAAATAAAAACCCAGCATCCTTATGTTGTCCCATACCCCACTATTGTTTTATGACCCCTAAAACCAGGGCCACACTAGTGTGAATCTTGGGCACAGTCTAAGAATCCGCTCCCCCCCTGCTCCTCTGCCTGCACCTAGAAGCGTTGTCTCCGGTTGGGTGCAGGAAGATGCTGTGGATTTCGGCACCAAAGTGTGACATTTTGCATTTCGTGACAAAATCAGAGAAGGGGAGCAGTCAAGCAGTGAATTCTCTGGCTGTGGAGAATCCGTAATGCCTGGCCCGAGCCTTAGAAAACAGAAGGAATTGCAGCCCAGTAGCTTTAAAGGTGGGACATGATGTCACCAAGGTGTGACCAGCAGAAATGAACCATAAATGGAACTTTCCATAGTGCATACAACTCCTTAAGTTTTCTCATAGAATGTATGGAAAGAAACCATAAAAAACAGAATATAGACATTGCCCTATTGCAAGCACAATTCTGCCGGAACATTTGAAGGTATACTAGCACTTTTAAAAATCAGATTCTAGGACTAAATCAATACGTCACTGATGTGAAGGAGCCGGTTATTATCTCTGCAGATTAAGGTCACCTTTCAGTAAAGAACAATGTGCAAGGCTGTGCTGCAATCTATTGCCAGTGGGCTTTTATTTTCATGTGTCTTAGTTTGAGATCCGCTGGTAAACCTACTGCAGACACGTGTCCTCTTTATTATCTATTTCAGCACAAACTTGCTATGCCATTAATATGCACTGAACTCCCAGCAAATGACTTGATGTATGGTATTTCCAGGAAAAAAAATAATAACAGGATAAGGCAGACTGGGAATCACAGAGTGTACTCACTTGTTACATTACGATATCACAGCTAAATGGGAGGAATATGTTAAATAGGTAGGAAGCGTTTTTTGTGCATTCTGATAAATGACTAGGCTGCAAAGTATCATATATTAATATTGTGAACTGCAAAAAATGTTCTTCCCAGGCAGACGAGGAAACATCCATGCACCAAGCAGTGAAGTGGAGGGAAGGAATGCACTATGCATCATGTATGAGCTTTCTGCCTCTGATCTTCCCAAAAACCTGGGTGTCAACCCAATATAATCATGTCTGATGACCTTAAAGACAATTCTTATTAAAATTTAGCCACTTTCATAACTGTCTTAGTAGAGGTTAATGGAAGACAAATGGAATTTGCAGTGAAATAATGTGCAGAACCTGGAAATATTTGTTTTTTTTTTCTTTCCTCCTCCATTTTTGAATGAAAAGTATTATAGGTGTTGGTCATATATTTGTAGTATAGAATCCCCAAAGGTGTTTGATATTGGGGATTGTGCCACATTTAAGCAAGGATATAGATGCAGGTAAAGAGCCATTAAGTTCCCAGCATTCTGCTCATCTAAGCTATATAGCGCTGCACAGGACTTTGCATAGTATTGTATATATGCATTATTATCATTATTTATGTGCGAGGCCCTTCTCTATTTGTACTGTACTGACAGACAAGCTAATGAAATAACGGCACCTCTTACTTTTGCAAGGAACCCAAGTGTGAGACAAAAGCAGCTGCATTATAAAATATATTTCCATGTTTACATGCATTGCATACAGTATATCCACAAGCTGAACTTCTTCTATGGGAACATGTTTTATCTCAGTTGAGTCAGATACTGCAGTCTATTTGCACACTGCTTCATTATCTTAAAGGAAATCCGTGCCATATATTATAAATTCTGCTCAATGGGGTAAGGCATACATATACGATATCTCAATTGTTTTGATATACATGTGCAGCTTTTAGGCTTACTTACTTGAGTAACAGCCATTGACAATAAGCATGCTGCAACATCATTAAGGGTAAGCTGGAGAATCCATTCTTGCCCCTTAAAGCTACAACTCCCAGTGCTGCTAAAGCCATAGCACCCACTCTCTGCCAGCAGGCAGTATACAGTACATTGTCTTCATAATTTTTTGTGTGACTAATATATTCAGGGCCGGTCCTATCAAATGTGGGGCCCAATTGGGACCATTTTGGCAGGGCCCCCAGACAAAGTGTTGCAGACTACTGACACACCAAGTATATAGGAAAATAGGGGCACACATGGGAAGAGAGGGGGAGGAAACAGGGGTACATAGTGCACAAAAGATTGAAAGCAAATAGAGCCCAAAGGAACAGCAAAAATGGAGCACATAGGGGCACACAGGGTAAAAGTGAGAAAGCGAGAGTAAATAGGAGCATACAGGGTAAGGGAGAAAGAGAAATGAAGAAATAGGGGCACATAGGGTGAGAGAGAGAGAGAGAGAGAGAGAGAGAGAAAGGAATAAATAGGGGTACACAGGTAAGAGAGAGAAAAAGGAAGAAATAGGGGCACACAGGGCAAGAGTGAGAGAGAGAGAAAGGGGCATGAGAGAGAGGAAGGAAATAGCAGAGTGGACTGGACCAATCAGGATTGGGGCAAGTTGGACAGATACCGGTTGGGAGTGGGCTCAGTCAGGTTGGGATGTGCTGTGCTTATCAGAATTTGTGATGGACTGGACCTGTGTAGTTGGGGGTAGGCTGGACCTACGAAGTTTGGGGGTGGTAGACAGTGTTATGTTCTGGGGTAATTCTTGTCTGTGCTCACCCCTGGTGCGGGGCCCCCAGAGGAGCGGGGCCCTATTGGGCCCAACTGGTCCAATAGGCCTAAGGCCGGCCCTGAATATATTGTTTTTAGGGCCTCTCCCTCTTATCCACTTTGAGAAAGGCAGTCTATTTTGCATTCATATTAAAAGAGAGAGCATCGGGTAATGATAACTCATGCAGCATGAGGCCCTGAAAACAGAAGGTATTTACTTGCCTTAATACTCAAAATTAGAGTTTGACTCTCACATAAGGCATTATGGGCAGAGATATGCAAATCACTCCTTTGTGTCCCTTTGGACAACAATCCATCCAGAAGCGCTGGTTTTATAGCACAGATACAGCCTAATAATTCACAGCCATATTTCCAAACTTCAAAACAGCCTGTTTCAATCTTGTTAGATCTCATTAGTACAAGATATTGGAACATGGCTTCTGAGTGGGTAGGACAAGTAGAGTAGCGGAGCAAAGAACCTGATGTAATAATAACTCCTAATTTCCCCATTTTTTTTCCAGGTTCCCTAAAGAAGCTGAATGTTAAAAATGATTTAATCTTCTAGCTCTTTGTTGGTCAATAAATAGAATGGAAGAGCAGAATGTTGTTAGAGAAGCTGGGGGTGTTGCAAGGCTTCTAGTATAGCATTCCTAATTAATTGTTACTAAATGACTGACTAGTCTGTTTGTGTTGCTTACCCACATATGATTTTAACACAAGGGAAACTTGGGTTTAAAGCATTTAATTTGATATCCAGGTGTTTTTTCCAGACTTTTAACTTGTTTACAAAGAGCGTGCAAAGCAATTTCCATGATAAGTGCCAGGGGGAGCACTTTGCAAACAGAAGAAAAACTCACTGGCAGTTTGTGTTCTACCTTAGCTGTACAAAGAGGTTTCCACTTTGCTTCCTTCTTTTACAATCGCACACAATCGATTTGGAGGGGAACATGCATAAAATGTCGTCACTCAAAGCAATGCGTTATTCAAATTGTGTAAGCACTGGACAAAGACAAGTGGGCAGCTCTGCAGCCTTGGGTATCGGAGAGAGAAACAACAGATTAAGTTGCACAATGAAACTGCGGAGTCTGGATGTTTTGCTGAGGACACACCAATATACAGTATGAGTGCATTGGAAAAACTTGCCATTTATAGGCTGGAAAAGGCAACTGTTCTGGGATGTAGATTAGCATCTGTGAACTGACCTAATGCACCCATTGTCTCATAAATGAATCTATCAGTTAAAATGTACTGAGGGGAAGGGATAACATGTATTTCTTCCAAGCATTCTGCAATATTTATAGCAGTGCAATCAAACACTGTCTCAGACTCAGTCTGCAAGCAAAATGAACAACAAGGCTACGGCTCTGCATCATCTGGAACACATAGTTTGTCATTCAAAATCTCTGGATCCCTCCGAGGGGAATTCAGAAAAAAAGCATTTGCAAACCAAAATGCGTCAATGCTGCCATAATGTCAAAGAAAACAAAGTGAAAGAATGCGACGCGACCAGTTGCATCTGTCCCCATGAACCTGAATATTAACTATGCTCTAAAATGTTCTTGCAGCTTGATGCATCGTACAGGGGAGTAATAATAGTAAATACAGTATGTAGTATGTCTATGAACAGGCTTTAGTCTAATGTACAGCATTATTATTTCTGGCTCCCTGCTGGGACATTCCAGTCACTTGACTTTTCAGACAAAGCGAGTCATGTAGCTGGTTGATTCTTGTAAGGGACATTTACACTATAACAATGAATGCAAAGTACAGATATGGGATCTGTTATCTGTAAACCTGCTATCCAGAAAGCTCTCAATTACAGGAAGGTTGTCTCCTATAAGCTTTAATTAAATAATTACAATTTTTTTAAAAAAAAGTATTTCCCTTTTCTCTGTAATAATAAAACAGTGCCTTGGACCTAATCCTAACTAAGATGTAATGAATCCTTATTGGGGGCAAACCAATCCTATTGGCTTTATTTAATGTTTATTATTTTTTAGGAGACTTAAGGTATGGTGATCCAAATTACAGAGAGATCCCATATCCAGAAGACTCCAGGTCCCAATCATTCTGGATAACAGGTCCCAGTGACCACCCAGCTGAGAGCAATGAATTCAACTGCAAGATTGAAACTGCAGGCATGGTCAGCGTCGGACTGGCCCACCCGGGATACCTGGAAAAGTCCCGGTGGGCCAAGGTGTCAGTGGGCCTTTATGCTGCTAGACATGTGGCCTATTTAATGGCCATTTCCTATTTCTATGAGAGCAAAGTGGCTAAATAGATGGAATAATAGATTATAGTATGTAAAGAAAAGAGACTAGGAGAATAGAGGAGTGTGGAGAGGAAGAATAATAGTACTAAGAGTGGGCCCCTGGTCTAAGATTAATTGGTGGGCCCCTATCAAACATTTTTGGGTGGGCCCCTGGTGTCCCAGTCCAACACTGGGCATGGTCACCAACATCTGCAGAGAAAATAAGGTCAACAGTCCGACAAAGGTTCAAGAATGTTTGATGACGGAACAGTTCTGAGTACTGCTATAAACTGGTAATGCTCAGAAGGAGAAGAAGGGAAAAGAAAGGTGTATCATGTATGTTTATATACAGTACATCCCTCTGCTGAAGTAAGAAAAAAGGAAGGTATGCTAAGCAGCGCTAGCTCCAGGAAACTGCCCATAATTATGATCCACAGAAGTGGCACCTCAGTATTACGCAAGTGGGGGGATCAGCCGTAGGAAGAGCAATTTTCTCCCTAAGTGTCAAGTTCAAGAGCGACAGGCAGAATTTTATCACTGCACAATAAAAATAGACACTGGATATGTGTTTCCCCATTTGCAGTTCCTGAAATCTGGTTATGTTTCATTCTTTTTTTTCACATCTGACAAACCCCTGATGCAAACTGCCCACACAATCACATTGTAAAAGGCCTGGGTTTCTCTTCCTCTCTGCCAGCTATGCAGATAATCATCCTTAAAATCATCAGACTGCTTTCTTACAATAAAGTTGCTCCCTTCTGTAAAAGAACTCCCCCCTCCCAGCTTTTTAGAATAACTGCATTTGCCCATTGTTTGTTTATGTGCTTTTCCTTCCACATTCATTGTGCTTAGTACTGGCACATAGACAACAAGCTGGGCTTGCACTGCACTACTTATATATTCACACTGCAGATGTAAGCAGAACTAGGGGTAATAATGCAGTGGGTGTAAATTATTCTTTGCTATCTCTGGTATTGTGTAATTCCAACTCTCTTCCAATGTCGGGGGATTATGGAGGGCTCTAGGACGGCCCTTTATTGCTGTACACAGAGAGGCAATATTTTGCTATATAAATATATCTATTTTAAATCCATGCTTCTGCAATATGTGGTAGCCCTGCAGATCCTCCCCCAACCATATAGCAATAGCTATGGGGACAAAATGTGCCCTTCTACCCTTGCCATTCACACGTCTTAGACAGTAGATCTTCCGGAACACCTTAGTCCACCACTGAGTAGTCTGTGACATTGGTGGGAGTCCCTATAACACCCTCTACCTGTCACCAAACTTTAAAGAGGGCAAGATGATATAAGAAGAGTGTCAGTAATACATAATAGCAAGAATTATTAGTCTGGAAGTGTGATCTACTGCTGCCTCTACCAACCAGCAGGGTCCTAAAATAGATGATCTGTCACTGCTGAGTGAAGGTCATGCAATAAAACAAAAGCATTGACCCTCCCGAATACAAAGGCTTTGCATCTCTTCCTCTTGCCACAGGAGTTCAAAGACATTTTTAGGGAGCTTTTCAGCAATATAAACCATACAAAAAAAAAAATGGTTGTGCTCAAACTCTATTCGCCCCTTCTGTGCCCTGGACCTTTCACTTATTCAATTTATGTTCACAGGCATTCAATATATGCAGGTTACTCACCGCTTGAATTCTGGGTGCAACGCCCCGAACCCGCAGCTTTGGGAGATACGACAGTCAATAGAATCCAATATTGTGCGCACTTTCACGGATCACCTAACGCGTTTCGTGTGTCATCACACGTACTCATAGGCATGCCTATGAGTACGTGATGACACACGAAACGCGTTAGGTGATCTGTTGGGGAAATAAATCCTTTTAAAACCACCGCTGTCTGCTGATCCGTGAAAGTGAGTGCAACATTGGATTCTATTGAGCTTTTCAACAATATGCTTCGCCGACCAAAACGTTAATGTTTGTACTTATAGGGGCACATTTACTTACAACCGAAGGAAAGCTTTGCCATACTTCGCATAACTACATCAGACGTTAATTCGTATATACTACTCATATTCATCAAAATGCAAGAATGAATCCCTGCAAATGAATGCTGGTGTATACAGTATTTGTTAGTGAAAATTCGTCAACACAAAACTTTCTTAGTGAATTTTCTCTAGTGTTACTTCCTAGCGAAACTTTGTTGACATACTTACCCTTAGGTCAATTTAAACATGGCAACTACATAAAGGTCATATGTATGTCTTTATTAGTGATGATGATATTGCTGAAATAATAAAAATGTCCAAGGAAGCATAATAAAGACAAAAGAGATCATCTATTGTCCTAGACATGAGCCCACCGTAAAAATAAATTTGACACAAGCTTCAAATTGTTAAAAAAAGTACAACTAACATATATTTAACAATTACAACTTTAAAATACAATCCCACATTAAAATATGAAAAAAAACACCAGTGTTTTTTCTTTTTTTCTTTCTTTTTTTTAATACAGCATATGATGTCACTGAGATAGTAATTGGGAATTGTTATTTTGGCGAATTTTTACCAAAACAAACACAACTTGCCCTTTAGTAAATGTGCCCCATATTGAGAAATAAGGCAACATCTCCCACTGCAACTTACATGGTTAAACAATGCATTTGGGTTGAAAAAAAGCAATAGTACCCTTTCAACTTATACCCTTTTCATATATACACACACATACAATCATATTGATACACTTACATACAGTATACACAGTATACACATACCTGTGATAAACAAATTCTGGGTTTTTAGATGACTGTAGCTTTGAATATTATTCATCCTTGTAAAGGCATTAACAGAATAAGGGGTGATGCCACCCCCTCCTGCTCCACGCTTAAGACATCAGTGTCGGAGCAGGTCAAAAGGGGGCTGCATTGCTTTTTAACCAGGAAAGAGGTGGCTTTTTGCTGCTCCATGTAACTGGCCGCTCGCTGCAATCTGAAGCAAAATTCTCATTCCACAACCTCACTGTCCTGACTGTGAAGAACCCCCTACGTTGCTTCAAATGAAAGTTCTTTTCTTCTAGTCTAAAGGGGAGGCCTCTGGTACGGTGATCCAATTTATGGGTAAAAAGGTCTCCTGCTGTTAACAGTTAACATACCTGAGTTGGAGGCCAAAATGTATTCATTATACAGTAGAAGTCAAATTACTTACAAAATGTAATCTCCTAACAAGTGCAGTTAGAATATATCTCAACTGTTCAGTTGCATTCTCTATTTAAAATAAAGTGCTGTCATATTTGTCATCATCATCAAATATACTGTCAAGAAACTGTGTAATCATCAATTTACAAACCACTTTACATGCATTTTTATCATGAAGCAAAGTGGTTCATTTTTCATATGAGATAGCATCAGTGTGGTTGTGCTTCAAACTGAAAGAGCACCTACATATCTATTTAAAACATATTGCATTGCAACAAGCTGAAGAACAGAAATGAAAAAGAACACAGCATACACTGATGTAGGAATAAGATATAAATGATTGTGCCTATTCGCCTTGTTTCGCCGTGAAAATGACGCCCATAGACTTGTATGGCAGCGTCCAAAAAAAATGACACGCGTCAAAACAATTTAGTCGGCGTCAAAAATTTTGACGCCAATAGACTTTAATGGGCGTCTGTAACATTTCACTGGCGGTGAATTTTTGGAGAAGCGGGTGAAATTCGCATCAGTAAACCAGGGAGCACCCCAGAAGCAATAACCCATTTGTCAGTGTCTTTTGTTTGTGGCTTTTTTATACTTAGCTTTTGGGGCGGCCTGAGTAAAATATTGTTGACATTGTTTCTTCCAATGCATTTTAGATTTTCTATGCCATTCATTGCCATGTAAAAAAACACAATGAGCCAACTGGAAATGTACAGCTCTTGTTAATTTCTGCAGGGCACATAGAGATCAAAAGAAAGAAATGTGATAACCATATTGGTACAAGTATGGAACCACCTGTTATCCAGAATGCTCGGGACCTGGGGTTTTCAAGATATGGATCTTTCCTTAAATGGGATCTTCATGCCTTAAGTCTACTAGAAAATCATGTAAACATGAAATAAACCCAATAGGCTGGTTTTGCTTCCAATAAGGATTAATTATATCTTTGTTTGGATCAAGTATAAGATACTGTTTTATTACTACAGAGAAAAAGGAAATCATTTTTCAATTGTAGATTATTTGGATAAAATGGAGTCTATGGAAGACAGCCTTTATGTAGTTTGGTGCTTTCTGGATAACGGGTTTCCGGATAACTGATCCCATACCTGTACCTGTAGGCGCTGGCCCATGGGTGCCTATATGGAAGATACAGCCCTGCCTCTAATAAGGTTAAGAGACCAATTTTAATTTTTTAAAAGGGAAATGTGGTTATTTTAGTACGGGACCTTTTATCCAGAATGCTCAGGACCTGTGGTTGTCTGGATAACGGATCTTTCTGTAATTTGGATATTCCTACCTTATGTCTACTAGAAAATCATGTAAAAATGAAATACACCCAATAGGCTTGTTTTGCTTCCATTAAGGATGAATTATATATTTGCTTGGATTAAGTATAAGGCACTGTTTTATTATTACATAATTTTCTAAAAATTATTATTTGGATAAAATGGACTCTATGAGAGACAGCCTTTAAATAATTCAGAGCATTCTGGATAATGGGTTTCTGGATAACAGCTCCCATACCTGTACAGAGAGTACAATTGCACCAATTGAAGTACAGTGTTTTTTTTCCCCGCCAGTTTTTATTTTTCCAACATATATTTTCTCCAAAAAAAATTACAAGTTTTTATGCACAGGAAAAAACTTCCCATTGGCTCCAATACTGCTAGAAATTTTTCTGATATGTGAAACAGAGATATTTCAGTCATCACTGACTGCCCTGACTGCCCCCTTAACTTTAACCCTTTTCATGCCAGTCGGCTTTTTGATCTACCCCACATGTTGCAGTGTAAACATCCATGTAGCATAGACCAGAGCTGGGAGCGTTGAATGTAAAACGCTGGCACTATGATTCCTTACAGGTATGGGACCCAGATATCCATTATCAAGTAAAAACTCAGAATTACGTAACATTCTCCTTCCATAGGGGCAAATTTACTAAAGGGCGAAGTGGCTAACGCTGGAGAAAATTCGCCAGCGTGATGGACCTACTCTAGCGCTACTTCACACCCTTACGCCAGGCGAAGTTGCGCTATGGTGAAGGGACATAACTACGCTAATTCACTAACTTGCGGATTTTACTGAACGTTACCTCTTGCGCCAGACTTGCCTTCACCACCTCAGACCAGGCGAAGTGCAATAGAGTAGATAGGACTTGCTTCAAAAAAAGTTGACATTTTTTCTAAGTCCCAAAAAACGCTGGCGTCTTTTCCTTTTTTAAGAGTGATAGGCTGAAAAAGATCGTAATTTTTTTTGGAGGTACCCTCCTTCCCCCCTACATTTCCCAACATATGGCACCTAAACTATACAGTGGGCACATGTATAGGGCAAAATAACAACTCTATTTTATTTTATGAAGCTTTCCCAGGCTTGTGTAGTGTAATGTATTTGCTGCTACGTCCATTGTACTTTAACTTGGCGCCGTATGAAAATTAGGCATCGATAGTGTAACTTCGCTTTGCTTGATGAATTAACGCTAGCGCAACTTCACTACCTTTCGCCTCCCTGGGCGCAACTTCGGATTTTAGTGAATTTGAGCAGCCCTGTCGAAACTACGCCTGGCGAAGTGCGGCAATGCCGTCGCTAGCACATTTTTGGCCAATAGTGAATTTGCCCCATAGATGGCTACTCCAGCAAACTGTTGAAGAGCCTATACTAACGGAAGGTGGAGGATCAAGAAAGGAAACTACAAAGTGCATTCTCCTCCCATAGACTCCATTTTAATAAAAAAAACCCTCACATTTTAATAGCAATATACTTTGTCTCTGCAGTAATAAAGCAATAGCTTGTACTTAATTAAGATATAATTAATCCTTATTGGAGGCAAAACAAAAAGACCCCTTTGTCCGGAAACCTCAGGTCCAGCGGATTCTGAATAATCGGTCTCATACCTGTATTCATTAAGAGACATGAGTGTTCCTTTTTCTTACTGTATGAAATGTGTTTATGGTAACACTTGGGCACTAACTTTGTGTGTCTGCTTCATATAGTGCACATCCATACATGTTGAAGTATTGCTTAGAAGGGCTCCAGTTCTACATAAAGGCACCACGATTGGTCAGATAGATAGGCCTGTACTCAGTATTGCCATGGAAGCCATTCAGGTTTTGAAGATAAATTGGCATCATAACCAAGCTCATCACCATTGAAAACCCCTATGTAATTTCCCCTTTGCCAAAATATGCTGCTTAGTAGATTCTGATACTATAGAATGGCACAATATCATTTTTAAAATGGGCAGGTCTCTGATTTTTGAGTAAGGGGATGGCAGATTAAAGCTCGGTACCTTTGAAAACCCATAGGTTTTTGTTGTTTTTGCATGTGGTCTGGAATTATAGAATACAAAAAGCTGACTGGTCAGATAAGTTAGCCATTGTTTTGTGAATGTAAACAGTCAATGGCGTTCTTCCAAATGAGAGCACAATTATTAGCAGTTTCAGGTGCTACAGGGAGTGCACGCAATGCCAGTCCCTCTAATAATCTCCCTCGGAACACTACACGGCCTTCAAACACCCCCACACAACAACCACATGCAGTCCCCTGATGCTGCACTGGCATGTGGGGAGATCTGATCTGCTGACTTAGATATATGCCAGGATTATTGGAAAGCAAAAACATATGTGCCCAGCGCCCCCTACCATTGTGCCTCTTCTGCCTATCCTTAGTTCTGGCCCTGGTGGTTAGCCTTGTATTGCTTGGGTCCTGAGTTTAATTCTTCAATGCAAAGAGCTTCTATACTCTTGTGTCTATGGAGGTTTCGTGTGGGTACTCTGGTTTCCTCCAAAACATACAGGCGGTACTGTAAGTTAATTGGATGCTGACGAAACTGACCCTAGTATGTAGGGTCCTTAAAGGAGAATTCAACCCTAAAGTTAAAAAAAACCCTACCCCCTACCCTACATTGACCCCCTCTCTTTCCCCCCGATCCTAAGTGTTACCCCGGGCAAATGCCCCTAAGTCTTTCCGTCCCGTGGAGTTCACGGGTGCAGATTCGGGAAGTAAGTGCTGTATCTGCGCATGTGCAGTTGGAGCAATCTTCGTGATAACTGTGCATGCGCTGAAACTCACGAAAATTGGTGAAGCGCGGGTCTCATTCTGAAAATTACGAAGCAGCTGAAGATGTCCGTGAACTCTGCTGGACAGAAGCTGCACGGAGGGTTAAGTTTAGAGTTAGGGGCATTTACCTGGGGTAACATGTAAGCTAGGGGGGTAGGGTTTTTTTTAACTTTAGGGTTCAGTTCTCCTTTAAACTGTAAGCTCCACTGGGGCATAGACTGATGTGAATGATGTATAATTTTTGTAAAGTGCTGGGAAACATGACAATCTTATATAAATACAGATTAATAATACTCATACCCAATTTTAAGCAATGGTTTTTTAGAACGGGCATCAGCCTTGCACCTATATTGTACCTACACAAACAATATACCTCTATTGACTTGATAAATCACCAGCAATAAATTCTTTGACATCATTTAAAGCATAAAATGCATATACCTGAAAATGTTCAAAATGACTGACGCAGATATATATTTTGCCACTTTTATAAGAAACTGCTATTGAGAAACACACTAAACAATGCAATCTGGACTTTTCCCCCCCCCGCTTCATTGTAGGTCTTTCCTAAACAGACATCCCTTGTGAAACAAGAAATACACAGGTCTGTTCTCCATAGGAACAGAATTAGTGCAGCCGTAACGAGCCATGGGAAGGAACGATACACTTCCAGATGTGTCTTTTGCTATTTCCGGAGCACAGCATTCTAATTAAACCTCAACAGGAGCATGGCCGCCTGGAAAGTATTTGATTAGCTGGTGCAGCCCAAAAACCTTCATGTGGTATCTGAAGTAGGAAAGAAAAAGTGACATCTCTAAAGGCACTTCCAGCTACGACTCCCAGCATCCTCTGCTCCTTGAGCTTGTTAAAAATTGTAATTCACAAAAGCTGGACGGCCATAGATTTATCTTTCAGATCTAGGTGGAATCTAAGATATGAATATTTAGATCAGTGCCAGTGCATCACCGAACTCTGCAGATTATGAGGATACCCATCACTTACAGCAGAAGAAGGGTTAAAAAAAAGAAAAATGAATGTAAACAGGAAATGATTGTCTTTGCTTATTACATCCCTTCTGTGTATTTTCGTTGGAACAATGCCAATTCTAAGGCATCTGCCATGCAAATATGAAGCAGAGGCTTTGCAGCCACAAACATCTGCAGATTTCCTAGTACAGGTTTGGGATCTATTATCTGGAATGCTTGGAAGCTGAGATTTTACGGATAAGGGTTTTTGTAGTTTTAGTCTAAAACAGCCAAAACCGAAGAATTGTTATATATATATATTTTAGTAAAACAGGACAACCTCTGGATATGTTGGCCCTAAAGTTAATTTGCTGTGGGCCCCAGTAATATCTAGTTATGCCACTGTTTTTAGATCGCATACCTGCAAAATTTGTGTTAAGGTCTTACAAAATCATTGTTTTACAGTGTGGTACCATATTGTATACTTTTTGTTAAGCATCATCTTTTCAGTGTAGAATTGCCAGAGGATCAACAAGTGGCCTTGAAAGCCTATCATAGTATCTACTCACAATAAGACATTGCTGGTTGTAAACAAGATGAATGAGAACTCAGTTTAGTACTGCGTATTGCATTCAGTGAAAACAAAAGGCGTCATTAGTCCTTCACATTTGTCTCCCCCCATGAAGGTTCTACAAGAACCCAAACAACCGCCTCTCTTCTGCAGTGTGCCTCAGTGTTCCTCTACCCTCTTCCTTTCATATAGTGGTTTTGTTCTAAATGGGAAAAAAAAGATCATTTAAACAAAAACACATGGTGTGAAGTTAACACAAAGGATGTCTTGATACTGCTAATATACTTTCATTATTGGAGACTGGGTTTCAATGTTCTTGCAGGAAATGTTTAAATTGATAGAAAGGGAGACACAGCAGTAACAAACACTACTTATTTACTGTAATATATATATACTAGACATTAAGCCCGTTAAATTAACGGGAGCGACGGTCCGTGGGGCACATGCGCAGTAGCGCAATCCCATGGACACAGGGACTGGACTCAGAGACACTTCAACTTTATTATATAGGATTATTATAAATAATGGGTACAGAGCAATTGATATGTCTATACATAAAACAGTGTTGCCATATTTTTTGCGGTAATTGACTGTGTGTGTGAGCTGTCAGTGCACTTTATATGTTATGCTCCCACCAGTAACATTACTGACCACAAAGGAACATGAAGCAATAGGCAAGGAGGGGCAGGAGGGATCATGAGAACCAGCCCTAACAACTAAAAGATTGATTCACCTATAAAGTCAACCTTTGGTGGGACAGTTTAAGTAACTGTGCAGCCAATCACATTTTCTTGTAGATGCAGAATGCTTCTAATCTCTTGACGTCTTTTCAATACCCCAGACACAAAACTCCAAAGACATCAATGGGTGAGCCCCACCCCCTGCTCCACCAGTTAACACCTGACTCCAACTTCTCTAGACCTCTGGAGGACCTATTATCTCACCTTCTGAGGTCCACCTGTTTCCACACAATGATCCAACAGAAGATATTCTAAAGGGATAGTCTATAGAATGTTTTTTAGAATACGGGAATGAGTAAATGCCCAACCCCACCCACAGAAAATCAGGAGGGACGCCCTGTAGTTAATTAACCAAAGCCCCAAGAAAAGGCATTTGGCAGCAACTCATTCCGTGTTTGCTGGCTCATAACACAAGTGCATTGTGAATAATAAGGAATGTCTGAGATTTCTATATTAAGATTTTAGTGTTGTGACAAATTTAGCATACAGTTTCTACTCTCCTCTTCTCTCCAGTGATGCTCAGCTACCAGATTCTACACCTCGGTTCCCTCAGACGTTATACTCAGCACTAAATCAAAGACTGGCGTCTTGTATTTCAAAGTTGGTAAATAAAGTTGAGGTTTGTATGATTCAATACATAGATGATGTCATCCACATATAATATTAAGACATCAGGAGCAGGGCTGTTCATCTGGAGGCCTGTCGGCATGATTTGGACCATAAACTCAGGCCCGGATTTGTGGCAAGGCCACATAGGCCCGTGCCTAGGGCGACGCAATTTCAGGGGCGGCCCAGCCGCATCAGTAACTAGCACTGGAGACTCATGTCAGTCTCCAGTGCTGTTCCCAAGTGTTAAGATGTGCGCATGCACACACTAAAGGGGGAAGAGGACGGCACCTGGAAGGGGAGGGACATCGCTGGACAGGGGGAAGCGGAAGTGGAGGCAACAGTGCTGGACAGGGGGAATGAAGGGGTGGCACAGTGCTGTTCCAGAGTGTTAAGCTATGCGCATGCGCACACACAGAAAGCGGAAGGCCCTGGAAGGCATGGGGACATCGCTGGACAGGGGGAAACCGGAAGTGGAGGTAACAGTGCTGGACAGGGGGAATGAAGGGGTGGCACAGTGCTGTTCCAGAGTGTTAAGCTATGCGCATGCGCACGCACAGAAAGCGGAAGGCCCTGGAAGGCATGGGGACATCGCTGGACAGGGGGAAACCGGAAGTGGAGGTAACAGTGCTGGACAGGGGAAGCAAAGGGGACGGCACCAGCAGGGGAGCGGGGGTGATGAGTAGAGCCGGCCTAGGGGCGGTAAGTTTGTAAATCCGGGCCTGCATAAACTGCCCAAGAGCCTCCACTGGAAACCCAATATTCATAAAGCTCCAAAACACAGAAAGGCCATCTCCCATAGACAATGAGAAATTAAGGCCGCTCCAGACACCTCTCATATGTTCACCTTAGTACAGCTCCAATATCAGTCCCGGGTGCTTTGCCAACAGCGTTCCCACTGTAATAAGTCGTACTAGAGCAAAGGAAAGGCGGCACTCCGGATAAAAAATTATGATTTATTGCAATAGGTCACAGACCAACATCGCCTGACGCATTTGGGGAGCATCTCCATTAATTATATGCTTGTAGCCTATGATTAAGGGTGAGTCCATTTCAAGCAAACATACCATGAAATGTGTGGTGTAGGTAGTAGAAGGTCAGTTTTGACCACCGCCCCTTCACACCTTAGCAGTACTGATAAACTCATTTGTGCAACCCCCTTCTCAATAGAAATGTTCTCCTGCTGGTACAATAGCCGGGGTGTGATCACAGAACACAATGTTACACTGCACTAGTCTTGTTTTATGCTGCGGTGTATTCCATAGAAGTGTGCAGAACAAAAACAAACCTCTATATATATATAGATTTAAAAAAAAAAAAAAAAAAAGCAATGCCCCATTGGTAGCCACCTGTGCTAACATACATTGAGGTGAAAGTGCCTGTGAACTGTGAAAGTGAATGAAATCAGACCTTTAAAAAATAAAAAAAAGGCTTTTAACTCCAGCTAAGCTATGTTTAAATACTCTGCACATACACGTTTTCTGAAACTCGTTCTATGCTAAGGTTATTGTGAGCACCAGGACCGCCATCAGAAATCGCAGGGCCCCATACGACAAAATTTCCTGGGCCCCCTGAGCTGCGCCCACCGCAAGCCCCACCTACAGGTCTGCCCTCCCCACCCCACAGGTCCGCCCCCCACCACACTGTAAAGAAACAACAAAAATATTGGTGGCTAGGGTTCCCACATGTTAATAAAAAGATATTGGTGGTCAGGGCCCCCCATAAAAGAAAAATATTGGTGGGTAGGACCCCACATGAGAAAAAAAATTGGTGGCCAGCCACCCCCACACGTTATAAGAAAATTGGTGGCCAGGGCCCCTTAAACATCCATGCCTTCCCGAAGTCAGCGGCTCTCACAAAGATGGGGGGCCCGGATAATCAAGTAAGTGTGGCGTGGCCGGGCCCCCCTTACCCTCGGGGCCCCCTACAACTCTCCCCCCTTTTCCCCCCCTGATGGCTGCCCTGGTGAGCACACAACTCACTTTTGTAATTTCCCTTGTACAGAACAGGGCTATAGAAGGTAAAAACTGCACAATACTTAAAGAAAAACAATGCCAAAACTAAATGTGTTACATACAGTACATGTTTGTATTCTTTTGGATCTACATTTTAGGCCACGTAGGCTATTTTCTGTCCCCCAAAGCTGATGTGGTGACCTGTGACCCTACCCCATCTGTATTAAAATATATAGGGGAACTTTTTTAAAATTTCATTTGTAGCCGCTGCTGAGAGTTACACACCTCAAATCAAAGGTATCACAGAGAGTTGTGTGAATATAAGCCTTTGCCTATCCCTAAAGGTTGATTTAATACATTCAAAGGGGATTCTCGAACTATATATTTGGGGTTCCATGAAGCATGTGCTTTCATTGGCTCGTATTTATAAATTAGTCATTAGCCCCCCCCCACCTGAGAAAATTACCTCCATCATACCCAAATCTTTATGGGCATTGGGGAAACAATATATTTGTAAAGGATCTCAGTGTCAAGTGATTAACAAAGAGTAAAATGAGAGCTTGCAGCACTGAAATTCCACCACTCTCTATTCATTTCTATTGAATTAGAAAGGCCTATTTATCAATGGGTGGAAGTGGGGGTTCATCATAATATATGGCTCTTAAAAATTACATATGAAAGAATGAGTGGTGGACTATGGTGAGCTCTAATTTCACATTTCATTTATCTGTAGGGTCACATTTACTGGCCTATAGGATGTCTTGTAGAGTTGCAAATTTGGCATACTGTGCATGCCCCTAATGTTCTTTATTGAGAGATCCTGAGGTGTATTTCCTTTTTCATCAGAATGATTTTTATGGCACAGTAACATCAAAAAATTCTAAAAGCAATTTGTATTCTAAAGCAATACAAATATAATGCAGTTTTGCCCTGCACTGGTGAAACGGGTGTGTTTGCTTCAGAAACACTACTATTGTTTATATAAATAAGCTGCTGTGTAGCAATGGGGACAGCCATTCAAAGGAGAAAAGGCTCAGGTTACACAGCAGATAGCAGATAAGCTCTGCAGAACATAATGGTGTTATCTGTTATTCACTATTTAACCTGTGCCATATAGCCTTTTTTCAAAATGGGAGCCAAAGAGAAACAACTGAATGGCAGCCAAAGTGAAGCCACCTAATCCTCGGCGAAGCTGAACACACCAAAAGGGAGCTGAAGCAAAGTCACTAAAAGGGAACCAAAGCCAGTGAATGGAAGCTACAGCTGCTAAATGGGAGCCAAAGCCAAAATAAAGAGCTGAAGAAGAAGCCACACAGGAGAACGAAGAAACCAAGGAGGAAGAAGACCGCCTGAAAAATTTTAAAGGTCCTGTAAGTTTACACTGGACACCAATGTTCTTTTTAACTTTTATGAGGGGAGGGGACCACAGCCACCAATATTTTGTTTTACTTTTATGTGGGGGCCCTGGCCACCAATGGCTTTTCTTTTGTTTTTATAGGGGGAACACCATTTATTTATTTATTTTTTACTTTTATGGGGGACTTTGGCCACCATTTTTTTTTAAAACTTTGGGGGGTTGGACACCAATTTTTTTTTTTTAACTTGTAGGGGGGGGGGGGCAATGTTGCACATTTATACTGTACAATATGTGGACTGCTATGATTTTTTTTTAGCCAGGGCTGCTTTCTACTACCAGTATAAATGCATTTATAGCACGTTTAGGGCTAAGTGCTAGTAAGTGCTGTTTTGCTGAAGACTGCAGAAAAGGGTTTAAGCACACAGGCAAACTGCCTTCCGCCTGCTAAAATGAAAAAAGCACTCACGGTGCTTTGATTTCCGAAGTCACCCGAAATTGCCTCACAAGGAAACTTCGGGCGACTTCGGAATCGAAGCGCCGTGAATGCATTGCCGCCGGCGTTTTTTCATTTTAGCAGGTGGAAGGCATGGGGAAGGCAGTTCGGGGAGATTTTCGCCCCAAAGAAGAGGCGATTATTCGACAGGCGACCAAATCTCCCCGAATCTGCCCGTGTGCTTAAACCCTTAAACCCTAAAATCTGTTAGGGTTGCACCATATGCAAGACTCAGTTCGGTATTCGGCTGAATCCGAGCTATTGTAAAGGTGGCCATAGACGTAGAGATCTGCTCCCTAATATGTCCACATTGAAGTGGGTGATATCAGACTGATGTGATCATGGGCCGATCGTGCATAGACGCATAGATGTGGCTCAGATTCGACTGGATTTCTTTACCTGCCCGATCGAGATCTGGCTGGCTTTCGGGGAAGCACGTAGTATGGCCCCACACACGGGCCAATAAGCTGTCGAATCAGTCTTTCAGCAGCTTTTATCGGCCCGTGTACGGGGGCCTTCAGCTAAATCCAAGAGCCTGGCTGAAAGAAAAAATCAGTGCATGCATAGTCTATTTAGGCTCACACTTCACATAAGTATTTTCACTAGTGCACTGCTCTTCCAGCACTTACGAAGGGTTCTAATTCAGTTCAGTATTCAACACAATCCATACTTCTGGATTTGGGGATTCGTCTGAACCCTGAAAAGTAGGGTTCGGTGCATGCCTACAAGCTGTAGAAAAGAAATGCCTTTGCCATGTAAACTAAAATGTTGATATATAATGTATTGAAGAGTGAAGTGTTATTTCCTTGAGAATCGCTGCCTCTACTCCTGCGACTTATACAATATGGTATTTCAGAAATACTAACCTCTTGTTCCCGTTTCCACCCTATATGTTCTCTGAGCTGCTTCATATACAATATGCTGCATTCACCTCTGCTGGTGACATGATTCACATGGGGGATGTGAAGTTCTAGTTCACAGTTATGTGTAGGAAAAGGAGTTGCCTTTGTCTTACCCCCTGTGCATTCCCAGAGCTGCAGTATATCTGGCTGAGGGGGAGGGAGGCCTATCTTTCTAATTACAGGGCCCTTGCTTCCTGCTTCTGTTTACTTGTGACATTTATTAGATCGGAAAGAAATACAGCAAGCCATATAAAGCTAAAACAGAAAAAATATATATCAGTTGAGGGGAGAAAAAGACAATCCAATTAACCATTTTGCTTACAACCGTGGCAGCTTCAGTGTGGGAGGTAGAGACATAAGGGGGCAGGGATTGTGGGAAACAGGGAAAAAGTCAGGAAAAAAAGGAAAATGGAAGACTATAAGATTGGTTATATTACTTTAAAAAAAAGAGCAATGGGGGATGAAAGGGCAGCTCAAAGGGACTACAGCAAGCTGGTAAATATGGAGCAAAACAAGCCAAGGGTTGAAAGCTTAAAGGTAAAGAATAATAGAAATGGGAAGACGTGATATTGCACCATTTGTATCTCAGTATCTTCAGACCCAATACATCCATATTGCAGATGTTCCTTTCACACACCCTCTTGAACACAAACATCTGCACCCAGACACTTGCACATATAAATGCTCTTTTACTAAAATAGGGCAAAAGTGCAAACAACACACGCGAATGCTATTGGTGCTATGAGGGCATTATTCACAATATTCTCATAGGACTGTTTGTAGTGACGAGCAAAATGTTTCACCCACACAATAATAGCCATTGCATTTAATCCAGGGTTCCCACACCCTATTGTGTTGAACTGTACCCCTTGTGACAGGTGCACTAACAGAGGCCCAACCAGTGCAAGGAGCAATGCATTGATCTTTGGGAGGAAATTCTTTTGTGTATTGAAAACGCACAGGTATGATGTTGTACATGTTAGAACATGGCATTTCTGCAACCACGATTCCTATTTTTCCCTGGCCTCTCCAGAATGTATGCCCGGTGTTTGGAAAAGAGGTCGGCACCTCTCCAATGTACTCAAGAGAAGATGCCTGACGAAGGGGCCTGCCCGCAAAACGTTACTTCACTGACGCAAATTAAAAACGCAGGAGTTCGCCCTGCTACATTTGCCCTCGAGTGATGGTAAATTCTTCTCTTGAGAACATGGCATTTGCCATGAATGGTCCCTAAAAACAAATATGTACACCCACAAACAGGAATATTTTCTAATACAGATGTTTTCACCCAAAAGGAATTAAAATAAAAACGATTTCTTCTATGTTACATTATTTTAAATGGTTTGATGCATTGTGAAAATATATGCTATATGTCCCCTTTAAGCTCTAAGGTACACAGAGGAGAGAAACCTTTTCACACTGAAAGTTCCATTACTGTTTTTTCTAACTCAATGTATAGCACAGTAGGGTCCTGTGCAAAATAAATTGCAGTAGGCAAGTCATCCACTCTCTGCTCCTTATATCACGAGATCAACTGAATTCAGCCACAAACGACTCCAAATAACTCTTAAGCTGGCCATAGATTCAAAGATCCGATCGTTTGAATCCTCGAACAATCGGACTTCCCCATCTCCTGACCTGCCACTAACCATTCCGATCACATAAAGTACAAAAGAACAGATCAGCCGTTGTTCTGCCCCTGACAGCAATCGTACGAAAGTTATGTCCGACAAAGCTGGTGACAGTCTCCCTCTGAAAATCATACGATCGGCAATACATGCAGAGATATTATCGGCAGCCGACAAATCTTTTAACCTGTCCGATCAACCAAACGACGATCTCCGTGGGACGAAAAATGTCAGGACTCTCCACATATGGTCTGAAAATCGTACAAATCAAGGATTAGTACGATCAGATCTTTGCGTCTATGGCCATCTTAATTCATAATTTAGACTGCCCCCTCTCTCTCTCTCTCTCTGCCTCACAAATGATCCAACTAACTAGCACTCTTTTTATGAAGACATAGAAAGTCAATTTAGTTTCACAAAATGTAGCTTTTTGGCCAGATGGATTTCCAGGAAATTCACACAAATGAAAATCTGCTGGTTTAAGCTCCACATATCAGATTAGAATGTGCAAGGTGGATTTCCACTCTTGCACCTCGTTTGCATTTCTATTTACTGATGATGGTAGCGCAACCCAAGTGACACTATGGCCACAGATGATTATCACTTTCTCTAGGCTTTACTGAGCTGACACTTTACACAAGTGAAAAGATTAGAGAGTATGAGTCTTCCCTGCACATTTGGTTTTAACGGATACCTCGCAACATTTTGGAAAGAAAGAGGGACAAAAAGATTTGCTGTGCAAAGCACAAAGAGTTGAGGGGAAGATTGCTAGAAGAGCATAATGAGCAGTTTGGAAAGTACGTGGAGATCAGTTCAGAAATATAGGGTGGAACAGAGTTGTGAATTGCTTTTAATGTGGGGGCCATTAGTTTGAATTATATCACAAAAGGCACTGAATGCCAATGTAGAGACTGGCAGAGGAAGGAATAAAATATTCCATATGTGATTTAGTTATTGATTGGATATCTGGATTGAAGGCAGTGCACAATCAATGATAATCCCAAGGCAATGGGCATGGTGAGAAAGGGGAGGGGCATGTACACATGCGTGCTTAAACCTGCACTCTCCTGTGTCTAGTTTAAGTGCATTCAGGTGCAGGAAGAAACGCGTATACAATAGTTCATATGGTGCACCAGATGTATGAATCCAGCTCATATGAGTGTAAATTATATCCCACGCTTGACGCGTTTCGTGGTGTCTCCATTTGCATTTGCTTTTGAGGAAGTGACGAGACGCCATGAAACGCGTCAAGCGTGGGATATAAATCACATTCATATGAGCTGGATTTATGCTTTTAATTATATTCAATAAATGAAGATTTTATCTGATACATCGAGTGCTCCGTATGAACTATTGTATAGTTGTATTCTTAATCGTCCAAGACCGGAGGCGTGGATACGTGGCAGCACAGGTGTAACAGGTGTCGGTGAGTGCTCACTAATTGTGTGACTCTTTATTATTCCTCCTTATTATTCCCCCGTACCGACACAGACACATGCGAGCATCAACCGCTGGTGGAAATGCAGCATGTTGTTGTATATGTAGAAGGGGAAGCAGAGAAATGGGACAAGGGTTAAGGTGGCCATAGACGCACAAATAATATCGTACGAAACACATTTTCGTACAATATTCGGAGCGTGTATGGTGGGAAAAGAGACAACCAATATCTGCAGAAGAATTGGATATTGGTCGGGTCTAGTGATGGGCGAATTTGCGTCGTTTCGCTTCGACGAAAAATTTGCGAATTTCGCGGAATGGCGAAAAATTAGCGAAACGGCATCGGCGTCTCCGTTTTTGACGCCGGTGTCCGTTTTTTCCGAAAAATTTTTTTTGCCCCGGCGATTTTTTTACACGAATTTTCGCGGGCGTTTCGCGAATTTATTCGCTGGCGACGAATCGCGCAAATTTGCCGCGAATTCGCGCTTGGCGAATAAATTCGCCCATCACTAGTCGGGTCGCTGATCGGGCCATTGTTAGTGCTGTATCGTCAGGTACAGGTAGAATTCTATGGTGTATATCGGACGATTCAGTTCTACAGGTGTGTGTTGAAACGAACGATCTTTCATGGAAACATCTTTTCCAAGAAAGTAAATGTTACATCTATGGCCACCTTTAGCAACATTGGATGGATCAAGAAAAGGTTTTCTTCAGAATTAAGGTGGCTGTACATGGACAGATTTAATCTGCTGATTTGGGCCATTAGACTGTTTCAGCAACTCATACCAAAGCTCATGTCATTACAGTGATAATCATCATACCAGTAACAGTAATTAGGTTCTGAAATCCAGGACTGAATCATTATCACTGAAGTGGCAATGACATGAAATTAGTGTAGGATTGTTTTTAAAATTATATTTAGAGGAAAACCATATCACAAACAATGTAGCTATAAAAATATATAAATCACAAAACAACCCCGCTTCATCCAAATAAAACATTTTCATAATAATACTAATACTTTTTAGTAGCATGTTGGGTAATCCTAAATAGAAAATTGACACTTTAAAAATGAAAGGCCGTCCCCCCTGGGATTCTAGGATTCATGGTGCACACAAACAAACCATACATGTTAGGTCACATGCTCCAATTAACAGACAGTTCTGTCTTTTGCTTTCACACTTCAGTTACAGTTAGAGCTGCAGCATTTCTGGTCAGGTGATCTCTGAGGCAGCACAGAGAATATCATAAAATGAGGGCTCAAGGGAAAAGATGTAAAATGGCAATATTTACTTGAAGAGGACCTGTCACCCCAAGAAGTAATTTCCAATCATATTTTATGATGCTAGTCAAGCAAAATAAACTTAATTTACACTATATAAACTATTTAAATGCTGTTTCTTTTAGTCTTGGCAGGTAGCTGCCATTTTGTGGACACTATTATTAAGGCAAGCTTTGCATCCCACTAAAATGTGTGTTTATGAGCCACACTGTAGCACCTGATACCCATGCCCTGGCTTCACAATTAAATGGTGAGAAGAGAGGGGAGTTAAGAAGTGCAGAATAGAAAGTGAAAGTTTTCCTTTAAGTGATGATCTCACACAGAGAAGTGAATAGAGCTACTGACTGGATGACCATACCAAACCTCAGAACCTCCAGTTGGGCAGTCCATATTATAAGGATTCAGTGACATGTAGAACTTTGCACTAAAAAACTGTGCAATGTCATGGTATAAATTTGAAGCTTGGGTGCTGCCTTTTAGGCTTAGGATTCTC